>NC_041392.1:347291352-347315578 GCF_002162155.2 Triticum dicoccoides
GTCGGTGACAACATTTCCACCATGTCGTTCGACCCGCGAACCCGCTGCGACCAACGTCAAGTCCTTCGGAAACGGGCCTAGGAAGATGCTCGAACTACCATCGAATATCAACAGGAGACGCACCATCAGTTAGATCAGTGTGCAGGGCCTACTACGGACCATCCGGCGCCGGGGGGCCATGACGACCTGCCTTACGAGGTAGGTTGTCCAACCTTTACCCGAGAGCTGCGGCAATTCCAGTGGCCCTCCCACCGCACGTTCAAGCCCGATGTTGGCGAGAAGTACAACAGCAAGACCCACCCATTGGAGTTCCTCGGCATCTACACCATTGTGATGCAAGCTGCTGGAGCTCGCATCGACAAGGTGCTTGCCAATTACTTCCCGTTGGCACTTAAACCCAATGTCATGTCGTGGTTGATGCACTTGCCGGTGGATTCCATTTCTTCTTGGTTGGATTTGTGTCATGAGTTTCTTGGCGCCTTCACTGGAGGACACCAAGCTCATGGCCAGGCAAGCGATTTGCATATCATCCCCTAGAATGAGGGTGAAAACCTGCGCAAGTACATACAGAGGTTCAGCCAGGTGCAGTACAACATCCCAGATGTTCATGCCGCCACTGTTATCAGCGCATTCCATCAGAATGTGCACAACCGTAATATGCGTGAAGAGTTGGCGATGAACAAGGTCAAGGATGTGGTCGAACTTTATGTTCTGGCTGATAGATGTGCTCGAGCTAAAGAGGGGAGGAAGTATGCAGGCGAAGACGCCGATGGGGAAACCAAATCCACAGACGAAGACACCGCCACCCCGACAAAGAAGGGCCGGCGCCGCAACATGAAACGTAAGGGCAAGACTGTGCTTGATGTTGAGGGATCCTACGAGCACGGCACCGCCAAAAAGGCCAAGTCTGACGACCCCGACAAGGAGGTTGCCGGGTGTGCCGCCTGTTTGGCCCTGGCAGCCACCGGCAAGCCAGGAGGCTCCGACAAGTAGTACTGCAAGATCCACCGCACAAAGGGCCATGACCTCTAGAACTGCCGGGAGGTCGAGATGCTGGCAGAAAAGCAGAAGGCTGAATACGAAAGGTGAGACAAGGAGAAGGGTCAGGATGGTGCCGAGGGGTCCGGTAAGAAGCCTAGCAGCAAAGGGGGTCGCTGCGGCAAAGATAACCGACAAGAGAGGCCCGCTCGGGGCCGCGACAAGAAAGAGGTAGATGATGATCATGACAAGGACGACAAGTCCAGCGAGCACGAGTTCCAGAAGGCTATAGAGTCCATGTGCATCGGCGGTGGTGCCTCATTGCACACCTCACATCGCTAGTTGAAGTAGTGGGCGCATGAGGTCACTGCGGCGGAGCCGTCGTTCGACGCCTAGAAGCCACTGAAGTGGTCCCGCAAGCCCATCATTTTTGACACCAAGGATCACCCTGATCGCACAACTTCGGTCAGGTGTTTGCCGTTGTTGGTTTCACCAACAATACGCAACCTCAAGGTGACCAAACTGCTGGTTGACGGTGGGTCCAGTCTGAATTTGATCTCGCCCGCTGTGATCAAGAAGCTACACACTCCTGATGGAGATCTCGAGGAGATGGGCACGTTCCAAGGATTCAACCCGGGAAGGAGTCGACCGAAAGGTAAAATCACACTTCCCGTTACGTTCGGGGGCAAGTTGAACTACAGGACGGAGAAGATCATTTTTTATGTTGCCAAGATCCCTCTGCCGTATAACAGGATCCTTGGCCGCCTGGCGCTGGCCAAGTTAATGGCGGCGTCATACTATGCCTACAGCACATTGAAGATGTCGAGGCCGCTGACCATCATCACCGTCCCCTCTGACAAGAAAGACGCGCTCATATGCGCCGACCAACTCTACCGAGAGGCAGTTGCAGCAACTGCCATCAGGGCACTTCCTCCTGCCGCTGGAGCCTAGAGAGGGAAGAAGGCCGGCAAGACCTCTTGCAACCACTCTGGCAAGCTCACCTCTTCGGAGTATTGTGCTCCCATTAAGGACGTGACAGAGAGCTCCACCGGCAAGAGCAAGAAGTCCAAGGCTGCTGAGGGAGTCCTGGATTAGGGTGTGTCCGGATAGCTGGACTATACCTTCGGCCGGACTCCTGGACTATGAAGATACAAGATTGAAGACTTCGTCCCGTGTCCGGAAGGGACTTTCCTTGGCGTGGAAGGCAAGCTTGGCGATACGGATATATAGATCTCCTACCATTGTAACCGACTCTATGTACCCCTAGCCCTCTCCGGTGTCTATATAAACCGGAGGGTTTTAGTCCGTAGGACGAACAACAATCATACCATAGGCTAGCTTCTAGGGTTTAGCCTCTTTGATCTCGTGGTAGATCTACTCTTGTACTACCCATATCATCAATATTAATCAAGCAGGACGTAGGGTTTTACCTCCATCAAGAGGGCCCGAACCTGGGTAGAACATCGTGTCCCCTGCCTCCTGTTACCATCCGCCTAGACGCATAGTTCGGGACCCCCTACCCGAGATCCCCCGGTTTTCACACCGACAGCTGCACCACCAGAAACCAAGAAGGTGTCCGTCAAGGAGGACGGTGTCGGTGTCCAAACCGGCGGATCTCGGGTAGGGGGTCCCGAACTGTGCGTCTGAGGTTGATGGTAACAGGAGATAGGGAACACAATGTTTACCCATGTTCGGGCCCTCTCGATGGAGGTAAAACCCTACGTCCTGCTAGATTAATATCGATGAGTATGGGGGTCACAAGAGTTGATCTACCACGAGATCATAATGGCTAAAACCCTAGAAGTGTAGCCTATCTGATTATGAATATTCTCCTCTACGGACCTAGCTTTCCGGTTTATATAGACACTGAGGGGGACTAGGGTTGTACAAAGTCGGTTACAGAGAAAGGAATCTTCATATTGGAACACCAAGCTTGCCCTCCACGCCAAGGAGAGTCCCATCCGGACACGATTAAGAGTCTTCGATCTTGCGTCTTCACAGTCCATCAGTTCGACCCACGTACCATAGTACAGATTCCCGAGGACCCCCTAATCCAGGACTCCCTCCGTAGCCCCTCAACCAGGCTTCAATGACGAGGTGTCCGGCGCGCAGATTGTCTTCAGCATTGCAAGGCGGGTTCCTTCCCCGAGTACTCCAGCATAGTCTTCGAACAACGAATGAGTCCGGCTCTGCAAGACAAATTCCACACACAACCATAGAGAGTATAATATATCTTGAGTCCAATCTGCTGATAACTATTGGTAATATGACACCACCTCACCACCCGGTCATTATTTCGTACCGTTTTTCGGCCTGCCGCTTCGAGATACGGTCTCATTGGCACGTCTTGTGAAAGCAGAGATCGTGTCCCCTTATTGTGGAACTCTCATCAATACGGCGTGGGAAATCCAACCGCGCCATTCGCACAACTCTTGGGAACAGGCGAGTTTCAAGGCGAGTGGGGAGGCACTTGATATTCACTGCCTTTATAAGGAGATAAGGATTCCCTTCTTTCACCCACGCCTTCTCCTTCTCTCTGCCCTCACATTCTCAAGCTCCAGCACCCGAGTCCTCATCCTCTCTGCTTCAAGGAAGCACTTGACCATGTCCGGATCTGGAGGGCAAGGCAAATGGATGGCCTCCTCCGTCAAGGAGAAGGACATCACCAAACTTTGGGAGGCCGGGTATCTGGCGAAGGAAATCGCCCATCGGCTTCTGGCCAAGGGGCAAATCGTCCCCACCCTGAAGCCTAATGAGAGGGTGTGTTTAGCCCCACTTGATATTCACTGACTCATGTTTTATTACGGGCTAGATTTCCATGATCTAGCTCCAAACTCCTTCCTCAACATCTCGGCACTCATTGTCGTGTGTGAGGCCTTCCTCCGCATTCCACCCGACTTTGGGCTATGGCTCAAGATTTTCAACGTGAAGTCATAGGTGGTGGATGGCCAACACGTGGAGTGCGGAGGAGCCATGGTGAGCAAGCTGCCCAACGTCACATGGCCCAAGAGTACTTTTCTGGAGACTGTCAGAGGGTGGCAGAAATTGTGGTTCTATATCACAGAGCCCCGTGATACTACCTGGGCCGCGGCTCCTGAATTTAAGTCCGGGGCTCCAATGCGACTCACCTCATGGATAGAGAAGGGCCCGAATTGGTCCTCGTCGGACGAGCTGACCACGTTACAAACGCGCATTCAGAGCATGGTCGAAAAAACATCAAGCTCGTCACTGTGATCCAGGTGATGTTAGTTCACCGGATCCTCCCATGACAGAACCGGACTTGCCCTTTGTGGGAATTCGATACGGAGAAGCACCGGACCTTGGAGAGGCTCTTCGGAACCATGCATGAAGATATCTAGAAGTTGCTCTTCAAGGGCAACGAGACACCGCCGGGGACAGACGAGGACCACGGGCATGATCTGGCCCATCCTGCCAGTGTGGTAAGTCTTTCACATTTCCAGGTGCATCCTCTGCTTGCTTATTCAAGGGAGGTACCTAAACTCCACCAGTTATATTTTCATGTATGGATAGAGAAAGCGGAGCGGATTAAGTGTCCGGCTCCGCTACCCGAGGAACCGGCCACCCCCCTTCTGACGAAGATGCTGGTTCCTGCGCCTTACCAGGCGCCGGAGAAGAAGGCCCAGAAGAAGGCCAAGGGGGCCCAGTGTAGCCTCCGTCACAAAGGAGCTTCGGGCAGGACATCTAAAGACAACGAGACTCCCTCCTCCGCCGCTGAAGATGACGATGAGGACAAGGAGGAAAGCAGCTCTCCCCCTGAAGGGGAAATAAGAAAAGGGAGGCCTCCACAAATCTGGAGGCAGAGGCGTCCAAGAGGGGGAAGAGCTCCCTCGTGGATAACTCCGCGTGGGACGTCGACAGCATCCCAGAGCCACGCCGCCGAAACAAGCCCCCAGCCGCATCGTCGATACTCAAAAGACTCTGACATATTACATTCAGCCTCTTCGGTTCGTAGTTTTAACGTGTTATATCATGGGCTTGTAGTCCGGCCCGCGACAGCTCCCTGCGATCCTCGCCAGGAGGTTCGCTGGATTCAAAGGCGATGGCTAGCGAGTCTGTAACACCCCGGATGTAATTTGCCTTATTCGTATCTCTAACTCTTGGCATTTTTGGCTTTAAGTTATGAGATTCCCCTCGTGGTTTGGTTCTTGTCTTCGTTTTGCATTTTGTCCTTGTCATGCTTTTCATATCATGTCTTCATGTGCATCGCATTTGCATCCGTGTTCGTCTCATACATCCGAGCATTTTCCCCGTTGTCCGTTTTGCAATCCGACACTCCTACGTCCTCCGGTGCCCCCTTTTGTCTCTTTTCATGTGCGGGTGTTAAACATTCTCGGAATGGACCGAGATTTTCCAAGTGGACTTGGTACACCACCGATAGACCACCTGTCAAATTCCGTGTCATTTGGAGTCCGTTTGATACTCCAATGGTTAACCGGGGAACCGTAAAAGCCTCGTGTGTGTTGCAGCCCAACACCCCTCCAAAACGGCCCAACAACCCTTCCAAACCACTCCCATGTCCTCTACCGTCGAATCACGATCGCGTGGTCGAAAACTACACTCCATTTGGACACTCCCACCTCCTTCTAGGTATAAATATGTCCTCCCCGTCCAAATCCGGGTCGAAACCCTTGCTTTCCCTTCCCTCGCTCGCCGGATATGTCCGCCCACCACAGGACGATTTCCGCTGCCGCCCCGCGCCACTCGTAGCCTGCCGTGTGGCACCGCACCACCCGTCGCCGCCGCGGCCTGGAGAGCCCGTGGCCGGCCCTCCACGCCCGCGCGCCGCCCGCTCGCCCCGCCGCCTGAGAGCCTCGCCGCAGACCGCCGTCCCGCCAACTCCGGCCGCCGCCCCGCCAACTCCGGCCACGTTGTCCCGCCGCCTCCGCCGCAGGAGACGCGCCCCTCGCCGTTTGCCACCGCGGGAGCCGCGCCCTGCCGACCTTCACCTTGTCCTCCATCCCCGGCCTCCTCCTCAGTACTCCGGCGAACTTCGCCAACTCCGGCTGCCATCCCCGTCGTCTCCGGCGAGATTCCGACCACCTCGACTTCCGTGGCCGGATCCAGATCTGGAAGAATAGGGTGGACCTCATTTTCATCTCTAAGTCCTTTTTGTGCTACATTTTCAGCCCATGTTCATCATGCCATAACTTCTTGCATGTAGCTCCGTTTTGTGCATGGAATATATCAAAATGTTCATCTTGATGTGCTCTTAGTTTTGTTCCATTGTGACATGCTTGTTTGAGTCCATCTTTATGCACAAATCACTGATGCAAGAGTGCTATAAATTGTTAGGTCTTGATTCTTATCAGAGTATGAGGATTTGTCATTTTTGCTACATTTGTTGTGTGCTGCATATGGGCATGAGCCCGGCATGTTTTTTGATCTATGCCATGCCATCTTTACAGGGGTGTATGCCATGTATTTTTGTGATCTTTGTGGTGACTAGCACAAGCATGCAAAGTAGCCTTCGTGATATTGTTGATTTCAGGGACTTTGGATTTTGCTAAGTCCTTGCTCTGCTGTTATTTTTATGCCATGTATCCATGAGGCTACAGTGAGATCCATGCTTGTTTTGAGTTGCTTCCGAAAGGATGATTTTGACATATGGCTATTCTCTATCCATCCATGCCCCTGTTTGTAGTTATGGAGTGCCCTATCATGTATCAATCTTGCCCTACTTTTGCTATAAAATGTTCCTGGTAGATTGTTTACATGTTAATCAATTTTGTCATGGATGTTGTAGTTGATACATGCATGCTATAAACTTGTTCTTGCCATGGTTAGCTACTTGAACATGCCATCTTGCCGATGCTATGCTTATCTTGTCATGCAATGCCTTGTGGTGAGTGAACCGAGCTCGCAAAGAGGCCTTCATTATTCCGTTTATGCCATGCTCAGTTTTCTGCTAAGTCTAAATCTGCTAACGAAACTTGCTATGTGGACATGGGTGCCATCATATCTTCTGTACCTTTTAGCTTATGGTCAGTAAGGGACATTTGTTCTATGTATTTAGTTGATTCATGTCATGCCTTTGCGCTATGATCTTTTCATGTAGCATGTTGTTTGCTTGCTTTAAACATTGCTTCCTGATGTTAATTCCTGGCATGTTAGTATTTTCACAAAGTCTGTGAAGCTGATATCTTTTGCACCTTTGCCATGCTTGTTTGAACCTGCTCTTGTGTGATTTAGTCGTAGCTCAGTGTGCATCTTTTGTCAAGCATCTTGAGTAGATCATTGCCATGTGCTTTGTTGCTATGTTGGAGTGCAGTAGCTTAGTTTCTTGTTGCATTCTAGATGGCATCGTGCTGTTAATCGCAGAATTGTGCCATTCTATTTTTGCTTGCCATTTGCAAACCGTGCATCCGATTCCGGTGATCTTTATATCAATTTCGACCGAAAGCAACTCATCTTTGCAGCGACACACTTGGTTTGCCAAGTTGATTCCTTGATCAGTCTTTTCCTTCTAGAGCACGCATATGCATTGCATATCACATCCCGCGTGTCATGCCATGTTTTGCATGATGTTGTTTGTGCATTGCACTGTTATTGATTGTTGGTCCCTTTTTCTTGTGTTCTTGCCTTGGGTGGAGCCGGGAGACGAGCACGTGATCGAGGAACCCATTGAGTACGTTAACGACGATCAAGCTTTCGTCAACTCTGAAAATTTTGCAGGCAAGATGACCATACCCTCGAAATCACTTGTATCTTTGCTTGCTAGTTGTTCGATCTATTGCTATGCTGTGATACCTACCACTTGCTATATCATGCCTCCCATATTGTTGTTTGGCTATGTCACCGCTTTGCTCAGCCCCTCTTATAGCGTTGCTAGTTGAAGGTGAAGATGGAGTTTGTTCCTTGTTGGAACATGGTTATTGTTGGGATATCATTATTATATCTTGTTTACTTTAATGCATCTATATACTTGGTAAAGGGTGGAAGGCTCGGCCTTATGCCTGGTGTTTTGTTCCACTCTTGCCGCCCAAGTATCCGTCATACCGGTGTTATGTTCCTTGATTTTCTGTTCCTTACGCGGTTGGGTGTTATGGGAACCTCTTGACAGTTCTCCTTGAATAAAACTCCCCGAGCAAGGCCCAACCTTGGTTTTACCATTTGCCTACCTACCACCATACACCTTCCCTTGGGTTCTGCAGACTCAAGGGTCATCTATATTTTAAACCCCCCGCCCCCCGGGCTAGTGCTCCTCTGAGTGTTGGTACGAAACGGGCAACCTGCGGGGCCACCTCGAGGCAACTTGAGGGTTGGTTTTACTCATAGCTAGACCTATACGGTGTGCCCTAAGAACGAGATACGTGCGACTCCTATCGGGATTTGTCGGCAAATTGGGCGACTTTGCTGGTCTTGTTTTACCATTATCGAAATGTCTTGAACCGGGATTCCGAGACTGATCGGGTCTTCCCGCGAGAAGGAATATCCTTCGTTGACCGTGAGAGATTTTGATGGGCTAAGTTGGGACACCCCTGTAGGGTTTTGAACTTTAGAAAGCCATGCCCGCGGTTATGGGGGCAGATGGGAATTTGTTAATGTCCGGTTGTAGAGAACTTGACACTTAATCTAATTAAAAAGAATCAACAGCGTGTGTAGCCATGATGGTCTCTTTTTGGCAGAGTCCGAGAAGAGAACACGGTCTCGTGTTATTCTTGCACGTAAGTTAGCCTCAGGATCACTTCTTGATCAGTATTATCTTCTTTACTGTGCTTTGCTTCTCTTCTCGCTCTCTTTTGCGTAAGTTAGCCACCATATATGCTAGTGCTTGCTGCAGCTCCACCTCACTACCCTTTCCTACCTTTAAGCTTAAATAGTCTTGATCGCGAGGGTGTGAGATTGCTGAGTCCCCGTGACTCACAGATACTTCCAAAACAGATGCAAGTGTCGATGATGCCAGTGCAGGGGACGCTACTGAACTCAAGTTGGAGTTCGTCGAGGATTCGGACCGTTACTATGTTTATTTTCCGGATGATCAGTAGAGGAGCCCAGTTGGGGCGATCGGGGATCTAGCATTTGGGGTTGTCTTTCTTTATTTTTGTACCGTAGTCGGACCTTGATTGTATTCTGGATGATGTATGATATATTTATGTGTTGTGTGAAGTGGAGATTGTAAGCCGACCCTTTATCCCTTTCTTATTCAGTACATGGGATGTGTAAAGATTACCCCTCTTGCGACATTCCTACCATGCGGTTATGCCTCTAAGTCGTGCTCCGACACGTGGGAGATATAGCTGCATCGTGGGTGTTACAAGTTGGTAATCAGAGCCTTCCCCAACTTAGGAGCCCCCTGCTTGATCGAATCGCTGACGTTGTTGAGTCTAGAAGAAAATGGTTTGAGTCTTAGGATTATATATATCGGAGAGTAGGATTATTTTTACTCCTCAGTCCCTTCGTCGCTCTGGTGAGGCCTCCTGACGTAGAGTGACTCTTCTCTCCTCAAATTTCACGAAGAAAACTTAGGATCACGCGGGTATCTTGGAATCGTTCTGATGGTTTTGTGATGAGAACATCATTCTTGGTGCCTCCTGACATTTAGGGATTGTGGAAGTGTCCCGGGGAGTTGAGCTCCGAGGTGGTGTCGTCACAATTTTATGGTTGCAGTTCTGGAATACCTGGGTTCGCCGACATCGAAAATCTCCTTTACGTAGTTGTCTGTGAGATAACCTCGATGCCACCCAGTACTGGGGCGGGAGTTCGGGAGTATTGCCATAACTTGTATAACGGATGCTTTACGAAGGTTGAGGTAAATGATTTCTGTAGGTTTCTTGGTTATGTGTTGAAGGATGGATACAGCTGGATGTAGGATTTGCTAGCTTTGGCTGAGATATTATGCTTCCCCTGTATCCCCAACTCCTGATTGCATAACCAGAAAGTTTCGGGAGTTTTATAGGTGGGAATTCATGTAGCTCTAGTATTTCTTCTCGCAGATATTTGGTTTGTGATTGGGTAATCCTTACCAATTATTTATTCATATCCGTACCTTGTTGCTTTATTCATCTA
This sequence comes from Triticum dicoccoides, assembly GCF_002162155.2. Classification (NCBI taxonomy): domain Eukaryota; kingdom Viridiplantae; phylum Streptophyta; class Magnoliopsida; order Poales; family Poaceae; genus Triticum; species Triticum dicoccoides. Next base: position 347,301,358 of record NC_041392.1, read on the forward strand.
CCTTTTATCTAAGTGGCTTCTCAACTTTATGGAAGTGTGATGATTTACTTTGGAATTCATCCGTTCATTCTTGTTCGAATGTTAAGGCTATATGTTGCATTTTTGATCCATTGATTCAGCTTGAATATATGTCTTTCAAGATGCTAACGGATGTCAACCTCTTCAGGATGGCTCCTCCAACGCGTCAGAATCCGGAACCTCCGCCACCACCTCCACCTCCGGAGGCAAGGCAAGCTGTCATGGCCGCCACCAACGCCAACACTCAGATGCTTTTGCAACTCTTGCAAGAGTGCAACCAGGGAGATTAAGGCCAAGGCGACAATCAAGCTCAGTTTGCTACCCTCAATCAGTTCCTCGCAAACCAGCCGAAGTCCTTCAGTAACTGTGTCGAGGCCACAGACGCCGACGAATGGCTCGTGGATATCTGCAAACATTTTGAGTGTAGCAATGTCAGGCCTCAGGAGTTTGTCAAGTTTTCTTTGTTCCAACTCAAAGACCAAGCTGCTGAGTGGTGTCAACAATACAAAGATTCCAGAGGAGGTCGTGTGATTACCTGGGATGATTTCCACCAAGACTTCAAAGCTCACCACATTCCATAAAGTGTTGCTGAGAGTAAGCGCGAGGAGTTCCACAATCTCAAGCAAGGCAGCATGTCTGTTTACCAATACAACATCCTGTTTCAGAGGCTCGCTCGCTTCGCTAACAAGACGTCCCTGATGAGAAGAGCATGATTTATCAATTCGGAGGTGGCCTCGGAGAAGATCTGCAATTAGCTCTCATGCTTCTTGAGCCAACCAAGTATGATTAATTCTACAACATGGCACTAAAGCAAGAGTCCGCTCAGCTCAAGTGCGATGCTTCTAAGAAGAGATTCAGGGATGCAACTCAATCGTCTTCTTCATCTCAAGTGGCAGCTAAGCAACAGTAGTTCTGGTTGCCTCCTCCTCCTCCGTTTCATCAGCCTTTCCAGCAGAAGAGTAAAGGTGGCAATGGATCTTCCCACCCACCCAACCCAGGCTATCAGAAAAAGATCCATCTCATGCTCCAAGGTCAAGTGCTCCTTATCACCGTCCTCTCTCAGAGGTTACTTGCAACAAGTGTCAATAGAAAGGGCACTATGCAAAAAAATGCTTCAACCAAAGGCGCATTCCGCCTCCTCCTCCTGTGAGATCTGCCAGCAATGTAGTGGTCAAGCATAATCCCAAGCATGCTAAGGTCAACATGATGAACGCAACTCAGGCAGAGGACTCTTCAGAAGTGATCATGGGTAACCTTCCAGTTAACTCTATTCCTGCAAAAGTTCTTTTTGATACTGGTGCATCACATTGTTTCATGTCAAGACCGTTTTTTGCCAAACATGACTTCAACACTTCACTTTTGGTTAAACCCATGGTGGTCATTTCTCCAGGTAAACGTTTGAGCTCTAGCATGATAGCTCCTGATGTGTCAATCAAGATGGGTGACTACAAATTTCTGGCTTCTCCAATTGTTCTTGGTGAATCGGATATTGATCTAATTCAAGGGATGGACTGGCTTTCTAAGCACAAGGCTCAGTTTGATTGTGCTACCAGGCAGATTCAATTGACACACTCGTCTGAGGATGTGATCATCTATGCCGCTCGTGATGAAACCATTCGGTTGTTTTCTCTCAATGAGAAGGGCGAGTTGAATGCCATCTCTCAGATTCTAGTTGTTTGTGAATATCAAGACGTCTTTCCAGAAGAGCTTCCAGGAATGCCTCCTCACCGGCCAGTTGAATTATTCATTGATCTTGAGCCTGGCACGGAACCTGTTTGAAAACGTCCTTACAAGCTTGGACCAAAGGAATTGAAGGAATTGAAGAAACAGCTCGATGAACAAGAGCGTCTGGGTGTGATCAGATCGAGTTCATCTCCATGGGGTTGTGGTGTTCTTTTGTCCAGAAGAAGGATGTCACGGACCGACTTTGTGTCGACTACCATCCATTGAACAAGAAAACAATAAAGAACAAGTACCCACTTGCCAACATCAATGAGCTTTTCGAGCAACTCAAAGGAGCCAAGTTTTCTCCAAGCTTGACCTCCGTATGGGTTATCATCAGATTCGCATTCGTGAACAAGATATCCCCAAGACAACATTTAGAACAAGCTTCGGTTCTTATGAATATATTGTCATGTCTTTCAGCTTTGTCAATGCTCCTCCAACGTTCTCTCGCATGATGAACTTCATCTGCAACCCTTACACAAATGATTTCGTCTTGGTGTATCTCGATGATATTTTGGTCTTTTCCAAGAACAAGGAGGATCATGCCAAGCATTTGAGATTGGTACTCGACAAACTCAGAGAACATCAATTCTATGCAAAGTTTCCAAAGTGTGAGTTTTGGCTCGATGAGGTTCTCTACCTTGGCCATATCATATCCACTAAGGGCATAGCTATTAATCCTGAGAAGGTGTCTGCAATTGTGAATTGGGAACCGCCTCAGAATGTCAAGCAACTCCGCAGCTTTCTTGGGCTTGCAAGCTATTGTCGAAGATTCGTTGAGAATTTCTCTAAGATTGCAAAGCCGCTTTCCAACCTCCTCCAGAAGCACGTCAAGTATGTATGGACACCTGAATGTGACGTAGATTTCAACACCCTGAAAGTGAAGCTAGTTACAGCTCCTATTTTGACTCCTCCTGATGAATCCAAACCATTCGAAGTTTTTTGTGATGCTTCCCTGCAAGGTCTCGGTGCTGTGTTAATGCAAGAGAAGAAAGTTGTGGCCTATATCTCATCTGTTGAAGCCCAATGAAAAGAACTACCCCACTCACGACCTCGAGTTGGGGGCAGTTGTCCATGCTCTATTGACATGGAGACATCTCTTGTTGGGAAGGAAAGTGGACATCTTCACTGATCATAAGAGCCTCAAGTACATCTTCACTCAGCCCAACCTCAACCTCAGGCAGACATGTTGGGTCGAAATGATTCAATAGTATAATCTGAGTATTGAATATACTCCAGGCAAGGCCAATGTCACTGCAGACGCTTTGAGCAAGAAGGCTTACTGCAACAGCTTAATTCTCAAGCCCTTCCAACCGGACTTTTGTGAAGCTTTCCGCAAACTAAATCTCCAAGTTGTTCCTCAAGGCTTCCTTTCCAACCTTCAAGTCTCTCCTACTTTGGAAGATCAAATTCGTCAGGCACAACTTCTTGATGCAATGGTGAAGAAGGTGAAGAATGGGATCGCCAAGAGCCAACCGAAATACAAGTGCTATCGCCTTGATGACAAAGATACTCTATTCTTTGAGGATCGAATTGTGGTTCCTAACGGTGACCTATGGAAAGTCATTATGAACGAGGCTCACAATTCCCTCCTATCCATTCATCCTGGTAGGACAAAGATGTACCATGACCTCAAGCAGTCGTATTGCTGGACTCGAATGAAGCGAGAAATTGCTCAATTCGTGAATTAATGTGATGTCTGTAGAAGGGTGAAAGCAGAACACCAACGGCCAGCTGGTCTCCTCCAACCTCTTGCCATTCCAGAATGGAAGTTTGACCATATTGAGATGGACTTCGTGACTGGATTTCCCAAGTCCAAGCATGGAAATGATGCTATCTTTGTTGTCATCGACAAGCTTACTGAAGTGGCTCATTTTGTTCCTATCAAAGAATCTATCACAGCAGCTCAGCTGGCAGAGCTATACACCTCCAAGATTGTCTCCTTGCACGGCATTCCGTAGTTGATATCTTCAGATCGTGGAAGCATTTTCACTTCTAAGTGCTTGGACTCCTTTGAGAAGGCCATGGGCATCAACATTCGTTTCAGCACAGCCTTCCATCCTCACACTAGTGGCCAAGTCGAGCAAGTCAATCAAATTCTTGAAGATATGCTCAGGGCTTGTGTCATTTCCTTCAGTATGAGGTGGGAAGATTGTCTTCCATATGCCGAGTTCTCCTACAACAACAGCTTCCAAGCGAGTTCGGGCAAGGCCCCATTCGAGATTCTTTATGGCAGAAAGTGTCGTACTCCTCTTAATTGGTCAGAGACTGGTGAACGCCAACTTCTTGGCAATGACTTAATCACAGAGGCTGAAGAAATGTGTAAAGTCATGCGTAAAAATCTCAAAGTCGCGCAATTGCGCCAGAAGAGTTACTATGATAGCAAGCATCGTGACTTGGCTTTCGAGATCCGAGACCATGTCAACCTCCACGTCTCTCCAATCAATGGTACTCGTCGCTTCAGTATCAAAGGGAAGCTTGCCCCTAGATACGAGGGTCCTTTCAAGATCATTGGCAAAAGAGGCGACCTCGCCTATAAACTTGAGCTTCCGTCCAACTTCAAAAATGTGCACGACGTGTTTCACGTGTCACATCTTCGCAAGTGCTTCACGACTCCTAACCGCACCATCAACTTCAAAGAGATTGATCTCCAAGAAGACCTCTCTTATCATGAGCATCCCATTGCTATTCATGAAGAAAACAAGCGCAAGACTCGCAACAAGTCTATCAAATTCCTAAAAGTGAAGTGGTCACACCATTCCGACCGAGAAGCCACCTGGGAACGTGAGGACCACCTCCGTTCCGAATATCTGGAGTTCTTTCAGTCCTAGATCTCGAGATGAGATCCTTTCGTAGTGGTAGAGTGTTGTAACGCCTAGGATGTAATTTGCCTTATTCGTATCTCCGACTCTTGCCATTTTCGGCTTTAAGTTATCAGATTCCCTTCATGGTTGGGTTCTTGTCTTCGTTTTGCATTTTGTCCTGATCATGCTTTTCATATCATGTCATCATGTGCATCAGATTTGCATACGTGTTCGTCTCATGCATCCGAGCATTTTCCCCGTTGTCTGTTTTGCAATCCGACACTCCTATGTCCTCTGGCGCCCCTTTTGTGTCTTTTCGTGTGCGAGTGCGAAATGTTCTCGGAATGGATCAAGATTTGACAAGTAGCCTTGGTACACCACCGGTAGACCTCCTGTCAAATTTCGTGTCATTTGGAGTCCGTTTGATACTCCAACGGTTAACCGAGGAACCGTAAAGGCTTCGTGTGTGTTGCAGCCCAACACCCCTCCAAAACGGCCCAACAACCCTTCCAAACTACTCCAATGTCCTCCACCGTCGGATCACGATCGCGTGGTCGCAAACTACACTCCATTTGGACACTCCCACCTCCTTCTAGGTATAAATATATCCTCCCCGTCCAAATCCGGGTCGAAACCCTAGCTTTCCCTTCCCTCGCTCGTCGAACATGTCCACCCGCCACCAGACGATTTCCGCCGCCGCCCCGCGCCACTGGTACCCTGCCGCGTGGCACCACACCACCCGCTGCCGCCACATCCCGGAGAGCCCGCGTCCGGCCCTCCAGGCCCGCGCGCCGGCCGCTCGCCCCGCCTTCCGGTTCGCCGCCGCGGGAGCCGCGCCCCGCTGACCTTCGCCTCATCCTCCGTCCCCGGCCTCCTCCTCAGTGCTCCGGCAAACTTTGCCAACTCCGGCCGCCATCCCCGTCGTCTCCGGCGAGATTCTGGCCACCTCGACTTCCATGCCCGGATCTAGATCTGGAAGACTAGGGTTGACCTCGTTTCCATCTCTACGTCCTTTTTCTGCTATATTTTTAGCCCTTGTTCATCATGCCTTAACTTCTTGCATGTAGCTCCGTTTTGTGCATGCAATATATCGAAATGTTCGTATTGATGTGCTCTTCATTTTGTTCCATTGTGACATGCTTGTTTGAGTCCATATTGATGCTCAAATCACTAATGCAAAAGTGCTATAAATTGTTAGGTGCTGATTCTTATCAGAGTATGAGGATTTGTCATTTTTGCTACATTTGTTGTGTGCTGCATATGGGCATGAGCCCTACATGTTTTTTGATCTATGCCAAGCCATCATTACAGGGGTGTATGCCATGTATTTTTGTGATCTTTGTGGCGACTAGCACAAGCATGGAAAGTAGCCTTTGTGATATTGTTGATTTCAGGGACTTAGGATTTTGCAAAGTCTTTGCTCTGCTGTTATTTTTATGCCATGTATCCATGATGCTACAGTGAGATCCATGCTTGTTTTGAGTTGCTTCCGTAAGGATGATTTTGACATATGGTTATGCTCTATCCATCCATGCCCCTGTTTGGAATTATGGAATGCCCTAGCATGTCTCAATCTTGCTCTACTTTTGCTATAAAATGTTCCTGGCAGATTGTTTACATGTTAATCAATTTTGCCATGGATGTTGTAGTTGATCCATGCATGCTATAAACTTGTTCTTGCCATGGTTAGCTTCTTGAACATGCCATCTTGCTGATGCTATGCTTATCTTGTCATGCAATGCCTTGTGGTGAGTGAATCGAGCTCGCAAAGAGGCCTTCGTAATTCTGTTTATGCCATGCTCAGTTTTCTGCTAAGTCTGAATCTGTTAACGAAACTTGCTATGTTTACATGGGTGCCATTATATCTTCTGTGTCTTTTGGCTTATGTTCAGTAAGGTACTTTTGTTCTATGCATTTAGTCGATTCATTCCATGTCTTTGATTGCTATGATCTATTCCTGTAGCATGTTCTTTGCTTGCTCTAAACATTGCTTCCTGATGTTAATTCCTGGCATGTTAGTAGTTTCACTAAGTCTGTGAAGCTGATAACTTTTGCACTTCTCCATTCTTGTTTGAACATGCTATTGTGTGATTGAGCCATAGCTCAGTGTTCATCTTTTGTCGAGCATCTTGAGTAGACCACTTCCATGTGCTTTGTTGCTATGTTGGAGTGCAGTAGCTTAGTTTCTTGTTGCATTCTAGATGGCATCGTGCTATTAATCGCAGAATTATGCCATTCTTGTTTTGCTTGCCATTTGCAAACCGTGCATCCGATTCCGGTGATCTTTATATAGATTTCGACCGAAATCAACTCATCTTTCCAGCGGCACTCTTGGTTTGCCAAGTTGATGTCTTGATCAATCTTTCCCTTCCAGAGCACGCATATGCATTGCATATCACATCCCGCATGTCATGCCATGTTTTGCATCATGTTGTTTGTGCATTGCACTGTTATTGATTATTGGTCCTTTTGCTTGTGTTCTTGCTTTGGGTAGAGTCGAGAGACCTGTACGTGATCGAGGAACCCGTTGAGTACGTTAACGAGGATCACGCTTTCATCAACTCTGAGAATTTTGCAGGCAAGATGACCATACCCTCGAAATTACTTGTATCTTTGCTTGCTAGTTGTTCGCTCTATTGCTATGCTGCGATACCTACCACTTGCTATATCATGCCTCCCATATTGGCATGCCAAGCCTCTAACCCACCTTTCCTAGCAAACCGTTGTTTGGCTATGTTACCGCTTTGCTCAGCCCCTCTTATAGTGTTGCTAGTTGAAGGTGAAGATGGAGTTTGTTCCTTGTTGGAACATGGTTATTATTGGGATATCATTATTATATCTTGTTTACTTTAATGCATCTATATACTTGGTAAAGGGTGGAAGGCTCAGCCTTATGCCTGGTGTTTTGTTCCACTCTTGCCGCCCAAGTATCTGTCATACCGGTGTTATGTTCCTTGATTTTGCATTCCTTACGTGGTTGGGTGTTATGGGAACCCCTTGACAGTTCTCCTTGAATAAAACACCTCCAGCAAGGCCCAACCTTGGTTTTACCATTTGCCTACCTACCACCGTACACCTTCCCTTGGGTTCTGCAGACCCAAGGGTCATCTTTATTTTAAAGCCCCCCGGGCCAGTGCTCCTCTGAGTGTTGGTCCGAAATGGGCAACCCGCGGGGCCACCTCGAGGTAACTTGAGGGTTGGTTTTACTCGTATGTTGACCTATTTGGTGTGCCCTGAGAACGAGATACGTGCGAATCCTATAGGGATTTGTCGGCACATCGGGCGGCTTTGCTGGTCTTGTTTGACCATTGTCGAAATGTCTTGTAACCGGGATTCCGAGACTGATCTGGTCTTCCTGCGAGAAGAAATATCCTTCGTTGACCGTGAGAGCTTTTGATGGGATAAGTTGGGACACCCCTGCAGGGTTTTGAACTTTCGATAGCCATGCCCGCGGTTATGGGCAGATGGGAATTTCTTAATGTCCGTCTGTAGAGAACTTGACACTTAATCTAATAAAAAAGAATCAACCGTGTGTGTAGCCGTGATGGTCTCTTTTCGGCAGATTCCAGGAAGAGAACACGATCTCATGTTATGCTTGACCGTAAGTTAGCCTCAGGATCACTTCTTGATCATTATTAGCTTCTCGACCGTGCTTTGCTTCTCTTCTCGCTCTCTTTTGCGTAAGTTAGCCACCATATGTGCTAGTGCTTGCTGCAGCTCAACCTCACTACCCTTTCCTACCTTTAAGCTTAAATAGTCTTGATCGCGAGGGTGTGAGATTGCTGAGTCCCCGTGACTCACAGATACTTCCAAAACAGATGCAGGTGCCGATGATGCCAGTGCAGGGGATGCTACCGAACTCAAGTGGGAGTTCAACGAGGATTCGGGCCATTACTATGTTCCTTTTCCGGATGATTAGTAGAGAAGCCCAGTTGGGGCGATCGGGGATCTAGCATTTAGGGTTCTCTTTCTTTATTTTGGTACCATAGTCGGACCTTGATTGTATGCTGGATGATGTATGATATATTTATGTATTGTGTGAAGTGGAGATTGTAAGCTGACTCTTTATCCCTTTCTTATTTAGTACATGGGATGTGTAAAGATTACCCCTCTTGTGACATCCCTACCATGCGGTTATGCCCCTAAGTCGTGCTCCGACACGTGGGAGACATAGCCGCATCGTGGGTGTTATAGAGACACCGCCAACCGCTCAATCTCCCACAGCCAAGGGCGACGACAAGCTGTTGTCCCCAATGACCTTCCCGGGCTAGGGAGAGGCTTAGGAGGTTGTCCAGGTGGTGCCAGAGGGTGACCCTTCGGCCGCCGGACACCTGGGAGAGAAAACCCCCATGGAGACTAGCGATGGGGGCCATCTCCAGTTCGGACCCTGGTCGAGTATGGTTCTGGAGACCTATACGGTTCCGGAATTCAGCAAGCAGCCTCCTTTGAGGGAAGGAGGTGTGCATATTCCGCCGGTGACCTATGTCCAGCCAGAGGCACCATATAATCTGCTGGAAGCACTGCAAGGCGCTTCCATTGTGGAGGAACACCGTATCCTTATGGGTACGGTGGTTGAGAGGGTTCAATCCGTCAAGATCGGACTGACCGAAGCCTGCACCAGCCTGCTGACCGGCTTTGAGGTAAGCGACACAAAAGAAAATATCATAGTATAGACAGTGTAGCCCCTGAGACACTATCCGGTGTTCGGAAAGAAAAGGCGGGCAGAGGATCAAGTAATTTTCGCAGGAAACTAACTAAATATGTCTTATGAACACAGGTGTCACTACTGGCCACCACCTCTCATGCCGCTGAGGTCTCCGGACTAAAGCAGAGTCTGGAGCGGGTCGAAGAAGAGCTCTACCTTGTGAAAAGGCAAAATGAGGACAAGCAAGGTATGTTGGAGACTTGTTATATATTCGGAAAGAATAAACAATGCATATTGATTGTACTGCCGTGATATTTGTAGGAGTGACGACTGAGGTTGAAGCCCTAAAGAAAGCACTGGCCGAAGCCGAGGAGAGGGCGGTAAAGGAATGAGCCGTCCGGAAAAAACATGAGGCCAGGTTTAGGGAGGTCCAGCAGGAGCTCCAGGATGCTTCGAAGAAATACGAGTCCTTGGAGCGTCAGCATGCGAACCAAGAATCCAAACTTGAGAAGGCCCACCAGAGCGCACAGGACGCCCGGACCGAAGCCCAAAGTGCCCTCCAGGAAATCAAGGAGGCCAGAAAGATCGCGGAGGGTAAGGCTTTTATTATGCAAAGCAATTATGTGAAGAAGAGGTATCTCTTACTGCCCCGGATTTGGAGTTTTCCATGGGCGTTTGTGGATCTGCCGCGCAACGTTTCTGACGCTGCTGAATTCTTCTAAGCCGGAGAGGGGAGCTCGATGGAGAAGCTATTCTGCTTGCAATACCTTGCGCCAGAACATCTGGTGCCCTTGAGCGACCAGCTAAAATAGCTGGTCAAACTGCATAGGGTGGCCGAACTGGCCATGAAGGACTTGATAGTCTCGCTATGGCCAGCCGAAGTTATCCCCAACAGCTACTTTGGTCTCATGAAGCGGCTAGGCGATGCCTGCCCTCGGCTTGACCCCATCAAGCAGTCGGTTTGTATCGAAGGTGCGCGGATGGCCTTCGCGTGTGTCAAGATGCAGTGGGCAAATATGAATGTTGCCACGGTCGCGACTGAAGGACCTCCCGTGGGCAAGGAGTACCGCATGCCCGAGCGACATTTTAGCGAAGTCCATGAGGGATCCCGCATTGTGGCGGAGTAGTGCACCAAGGATGTAATCTTCGAATGAATATTGTCTCGCCCTGTAACAAGTTCGACTATGTAATATAATGTTTGTTTAATATTTTACCTCCTGTGCGGCCGTGTTTATGAAATTTTTAGAGTTGGCCAGTCGTCGGCTTCAGCCCCTACATAGGTAGTACGGGGGTGTTCGGGATGGAATCTAAACACTCTTGATCCAATTTGTTTGGTCCTTGAAGGAGGTGTTTAGCGCAACGAACCAGGCAATCGGAATATATGGCTTTATCACCCTCACATAGCCATGGGAGTTCTATAATGAAAATGTAGGAGCAACCCCTAGTATCCGAACTAGGGTACTATAAACACCTGATCGGGTAAAAAGCCGATTCATCGTATAATGCGGAAAAAATAGCTAACGATTTGAAACCTCTGAAGAGCTGACCAGCTCTTGCCACAAAACGATAGTTAGTTTTCGGGTTTCTCTACTGAGGTGCTCATCCGGATAAGCCAGGACACAATCGCAGTTGTTCTCCCTTTACTACCCTAGATGATATAGTGGAACGTAAGGTAGTAAGCACACGAGCCGGGCAACCCAACTATTGACCAAAGACACGATTCGGAGCCAATGCATATAATGCTAAATTTGGGGTGTCGAACTATGTTGTAGAAACTGTTCGGACTTTGTTGTTGTATTGTCGGTGGTGATGAAGCCCCTGGCAGATTAAAGCGTACCAAAGTGTACGGTCGCAACTTTGAGAAAAATCATCAAAGAAAAAAGGAAAAAGGGGAGTAAGCTAGTGCCGCAGAAGTTGGGCTCCAGACTGTTTCCATTATAGTTTGATTAATATGGCAAAGCGTATTTGTACAAGTGGTGCGATGAGCAGCCAGGCTATTTAACATGCCACAACCAAGGGAGAGCTGCGTGTGGGTCCTGAAAGCAGGTAGAGTGATCATTAAAGAGACCATCTAAGAATTCCCTTGTACACCAATGCTTCTTGCCGTCTTGGTGTATCCATCCTGCCAAGAGGACCGATGATCAGGTCGTCAGAGGAAACCTGCGGAAAAAAGAACTAAAAAGGATAAAAAGGAAGAATTGAAAGTATATGTGTCCAGGAGTGATCGAGCCGTAGTATGGATCACAAGATAGATATGCCTCCCTCTATGCCAATGGTATTTTGAGTGTGTAGTTATGTACACATGGTACGAATGATGCTTCTTGGTTGGGACTGGGATGGAGGCCAGATTGCTAGTTGAGCTCTTGACGAGCTGGGTTGTGCTGCTACAGAGCAGTCCGGATTCGTTTGACTGTATCCGGGAGTTCGGCCGACGAATTAAGGTTCTGCTTGAGGAGGCCGCTCTGTACTTCTGCTGCTAACGCAGCGGTGTGCTTCTCGGTACGGAGGGAGCATTCAGTGTTTCCATTGACTATTATGACGCCGCGTGGACCGGTCATCTTGAGCTTAAGATAAGCGTAGTGTGGCACCGCGTTGAAACGTGCACATGCGGTTTGTCTGAGCAGTGCGTGATAGCCGCTGCGAAAGGGGACGATATCAAAGACAGCTCTTTGCTTCGGAAGTTCTTCGGAGATCTGAAGACAACCTCTAATGTGATTGAGCCCGTATAGTGGGCATCTACACCTGGTATGACTCCTTTAAAGGTAGTCTTTGTGGGCTTAATTCTTGATGGATTAATGCCCATTTTGCGCGCGGTATCTTGATAGAGCAGGTTCAGGTTGCTACCACCGACCATGAGGACTCTCATGAGGTGAAATCCATCATCAATGATTGGGTCGAGGACCAGTGCGGCTGACCCACCGTGACGAGTACTGGTCGGATGGTCCCTGCGATCAAAAGTGATCGGCCAGGAAGACCATGGGTTGAACTTTGGGGCGACTGGCTCCATCGCGTAGACGTCCTGGAGCACGTGCTTGTGTTCCCTCTTGGGGATGTGGGTAGCGTATATCATGTTTACCGTTTTAACTTGGGGGGACTTCTTCTGTCCCCTATGTTCGGTGGCCGGGGCTCCTCATCATCGTCCTTGCTTTGTGACCCCTTCTCCTTGTTTTCGGCATTTAACTTGTCGGCCTATTTAAAAACCCAATAGTCTCTGTTGTTTTGATTGGCTGGTTTGTCAGGAGTGCCGTGTATCTGGCATGGGCGATCGAGTATGCGGTCCAGGCTGGATGGGCCCGAATTGTTCCTTTTGAACGGCTTCTTCTGCTGGCCGGACTTAGAGCCGCTGAATCCAGCGTTAACCGCCATATTGTCGGTATTATCACTGTTGTTTCGACGCTTGTGTCTGTTGCGTCAGGGCTTGCCGTTGCTATTTTTGGCTTCCACAGTGCCAGGTTCACTTGCACTGTTATTGCTATGGATTAGCCAGCTATCCTAACCCGAGCAAAAGCGGGTCATAAGTGCCGTAAGGGCTGCCATGATCTTCGGTTTCTCTTGGCCGAGGTCTCGAGTGAGCCATTCGTCCTGGACGCTATGTTTAAAGGCCGCCAAGGCTTCGGCATCCGGGCAGTCGACGATTTGGTTCTTTTTAGTTAAGAACCTAGTCCAGAGTTTCCTGCCTGACTCTCCGGGCTATTGAATTATGTGACTTAAGTCGTCGGCATCCGGAGGTCGAACATATGTACCTTGATAGTTGTCAAGAAAGGCCTCTTCAAGTCCTCCCAGCTGTCGACGGAGTTTTCAGGCAGACTATTCAACCAGTGTCGGGCTGGTCCTTTGAGTTTTAGTGGGAGGTATTTGATGGCGTGGAGATTCTCGCCATGCGCCATATGAATGTGAAGAAGAAAATCCTCGATCCACACCGCGGGGTCTGTTGTCCCATCATATGATTCGATGTTTATGGGTTTAAACCCTTCTAGGAATTCGTGCTCCATTCCTTCATCAGTGAAGCAGAGTAGGTGAGCGGCGCCTCTATATCGTGCGACGTCAGGACGTAGCTCGGATGGAGTTCGTCTGCGGTTTTCGGCCCGGGCGTGAGTATGACTATTGCATCCGGCTAGATAGCCGTTTGTCATGTGTCGAGGCACGTCCCCGTGATCCATAGATCGATCTGTTCAGACCTGCTCTACTGTCCAAGTCCTCTCATAGCTGATATGTGTGCCCCCAAGCTGTTTTATCTCTGCCTTTATAGTGAGGTAGGGCAGGCTGGTGTTCGGCCTGAGTTGCCACTTTATCCCGACCCCGTGTTGTTCGGTCAGCCGCATTGCGCGATGATGGTACGGGCTCCAGCGCCTCGTCATCGAATTGAGGTAGCAATTTGCGCTTCGGGTAACTTTTGGTTGGGCGTTTGAGGCTGTATTCCTTGGCTGCCTGGACATCACTCCATCTATCATTGAGCAGATCTTGATCAGCTTGAAGCTATTGTTGTTTCTTTTTCAGGCTCCTTGTAGTGGCTATTAGCTGGCACTTGAAGCGCTCCTATTAGAGGGGTTCCTCAGGAACGATAAAATCCTATGTGCCGAGGCTCTCCTCATCCTCGGAGAGCGGAAGATATTTACTGTCCTCCGAGTCATCATGCGTGGCCTGTTCACCAGGGCTGACTTACCCGTCTTCCCGTTCATCTTGTTCGGAAGTTGCCTCAACATGGTCTTTAATGTCTCCGGCACCGTCTGGAGTGTTGTCTTCTCCTGTGCCGGTGTTGCTGTCTTTGCTGCGGCGTGACTTAGAGTGGTGCCGCTGACGCTGGCACTTTGGTTGTATCTCGGGAGGTTTATCCTCAACTGGATCTTCCTTCTCATCGTCGCTATTCTCTTTTGGTGCATCCACCATGTATACGTCATACGAGGAAGTGGCCGTCGAGCGTTTGGTGAACGGCGGGTTTTGGGCCACTTCTTCTCCGGCATCGTCGTCCATACCGTCGACGTCGTTGGAGCCGTAATCGAGCAGGTCAGTTATGCCTTTGACAATGGCT
>NC_041392.1:347315710-347320057 GCF_002162155.2 Triticum dicoccoides
CAGTTCGAACCGGATATATTTTGGTTGTGAGTCCCCCGCTAAGGAGAGTGTTTTTGATGAGTTTAGCACATCGCCTAAAGACGAGTGCCAGAAGATGTCCGCAGAGCTGAATTCAATGATCGACACCCGGTCAAGCTCGTCGTGCGCGGACGCACATGTTTTGGAACATGTAGCCGGAAACGTGTCCGAGGTTCTGGCAACACAGATCTCACTTGAGGTTGGGTCTGTGTGTGGCTCCAACGCCGCTGAATCTGCGGCCTCCGTGGCGGGGTTGAGCCTCCCATCCTCGTATGGCTTGACCTGCTCCGCATTTAGAGCTGGAGAAGTTGCAGGTTATGGCGAGATCGTAATGGCTAAAACCCTAGAAGTCTAGCCTATCTGATTATGATTATTCTCCTCTACGGACCTAGCTTTCCGGTTTATATAGACACCGAGGGGGACTAGGGTTGTACAAAGTCAGTTACACAAAAATGAATCTTCATATTGGGACGCCAAGCTTGCCCTCCACGCCATGGAGAGTCCCATCTGGACACGGGTGAGAGTGTTCAGTCTTGTGTCTTCACAGTCCGTCAGTCCGGCCCATGTACCATAGTTCAGACGCCCGAGGACCCCCTAATCCAGGACTCCCTCAGACGGCACGGGCAGGGCTTTCACTATAAGCTCCACCCTCGACAGCAAATAGGAAAGCGCGCTCGTCGCCTTCCTGTGGGCGAATGTCGATGTATTTGCATGGCAAGCATCTGACATCCCCGGCGTCCCCAGGGAGGTGATTGAGCACCTTCTTGCTGTCTGTCCTCATGCACGGCCCGTCAAGCAAAAGGTCAGGAAGTAAGCTTTGGAGCGACAAGAGTTCATCATTGAAGATATCAGGAAGTTGGAGGCGGCAAGCCTGGTAAGAGGAGTACTTCATCCCACGTGGTTGACCAATCCGGTGGTGGTGCGTAAGGCGAATGCGAAGTGGAGGTTGTGTATTGATTACACAGACATCAATAAAGCATGTCCAAAGGATCCTTTGCCTCTGCCACGCATCGACCAGATTTTAGACTCTACTGCCGGGTGTGACCTGCTGTCATTCCTCGATGCCTATTCAGGATACCACCAGATCTTCATGATGAAGGAAGACGAAGAGAAGACCGCGTTCATCACCCCATGTGGTATTTATTGTTTTGTACGAATGCCTTTCGGGTTGAAGAGCGCTGGTCCAACATTTGCCCGAGCGGTCCAAATTGGTTTTGAGCCCCAGCTACATAGAAATATGGAATCTTATATGGATGTCATAGTGGTCAAAACCAAGGACAGGGCCACACTCGTGCAAGATTTAGAAGAAACATTCGCAAATCTGCGCAAGATCAACCTCAAGCTCAACCCAGAGAAGTGCGTGTCCAGTGTTCCCTCTGGCAAACTTGTCGGGTTCTTTGTGTCTCAACACTACAAAAAAATACACTTCCATGATGATACATGTTTGTCACAGTAGGTCGCGTTTTCTGTCATGCATGTACATCCATGACGATTTTATGACAGAATCAAGATAGTCATACCTGTGCTGTCGTAGAAGTGTCCCATGACATTACCAAAATTATCATCACGGAAGTGTTTACTTCCATGACGATAAATCGCGCGTCACAGAAGTGCTTTTGTCAAGGGTGACCGACACGTGGCATCCACCATAACGGAATGCCGTTAAGCTATCGGGTCGTGTTTTGAATCTGATAACCCGTTAACAGCCCCGACCAATGGGGATTTTCCACGTGTAAAATCATCATTGGCTGGAGGAAACACGTGTTGGCTCATCGCTGGGACAGATGTCATCCACTCATTGGACAGAAGGTGCCTATGATACGTCGACACATGGCACATCCCAACAGAGGCCCATTCCTGTGAAAAGGCCGGCCTGTTTGACTTGGCCAAAAGGTGGCGGACCGGCCCATGGAAAGCTTGTTAATGGCATGTTCCCATATAGCCCATTTACAGCCCGCTAACCCAAGGCCCGTTACGCCCTATTCAAATTAGGCCCAGTAGCGTCATCTGGGCCATCCAATATGATTCCAGCCTGTTTTCACTTCTGGCCCATGTATGCCCATGACGTCTTTCGACCCATATGAGGCCCTATGCAACTCTTGGCCTATTAACGACCCGTGGTGAAACTGGCCCGTAATGAACAGTGTATCACTTTATACCCATTAACGGCCCGTGGTGAAACTAGCCCGTAAAGAATAGTGTATCACTTTATACCCATTAACGGGCCGTTATTCTGTTGGGTCATTTCAGGCCCATGTTATCTTTCGGCCTTCTCAGAGCCCATTTATTCTTGGGCTATTTTCCAACATCCGTTTACTTACGGCCTGTTACTGTCATTTTCTGCTTGTGGGCCAAATTCAGCCCGTGGTTACAGTCGGCCCGTTTGTGGTCCGTTACTACGTTGGGCCGTTTCCATAGTGTCATCAAATATGGCCTATTAACGATGGCCCGTTATGGTCGGGCCATGAACGGATGATTCCAACTCTAGCCCATTTTTTTGGCCCATGTTTGGCCAATAAATCATACGGCCCGTATAAGGCCCATTGATGATACGGCCCGTAGAAGGCCCATTGTTTCTACGGCACGTAGAAGGCCCATTGTTTCTACGGCCCGTAGAAGGCCCACTGTTTCTACGGATCGTAGAAGGCCCACTGTTTATACAGCCCGTAGAAGGCCCACTATTTCTATGACCCGTAGGAGGCCCAGTGTCACTACAGTAAATATTAGCCCATGGTTATTGTGGCCTAGTTTTAAAAAATAGGTTATTGCAGCCACTAGCAAACCGCAGAAAAAGAACTGCACTGACTACAACCAAACAAATAAACAAGACAACAAGGAAATAAATAAGCAAGCAACTTACACTAGGCTATCATGGCTATTACACACATTACATCCACTGGGCATCAAAGTTCGCCACCAGTGCAAATATAGGGAACACAGCAGCATATAAATGCCGCAGCAAAACAAGTCCAGAACTGAAACCACTTCAGAAAAGCTCAAGAAACAATATCCTGGGTACCTATAATGCTGGCAAGATGCTTAGCAAGCTTATTAACTTTCTCTTGTTTGGTGCTTAAGTCCTCCAGCGCTTGCTCTTGCACCAGAAAGTATGCATTTGAATTCTGCAGGGACTTCATCAGTCCTTTGGCTTCCTGTCGCATAAAATATGATCAATGTCTTTCAGCTTGAAGTTGAGACTCAAGAAGCTGAACTGATTTAGACAACGAGTTTGAAGAGCTGGTGCTAGCAGTGGTAGCCAGTAACTCGAACACTACATCAAGACAGGACTTTGGGGTTGCCTCAGTGTCTTCATTATAGTTTTCATCAGCTTTCTTAGAGACCAACAGGGATGTCTCACTATCTTGAACCTTATCTGCATTAGTTCTTTTACCATTGCATAACAGGGTACTCTTCTCCAATATTTTATCCGCGTTCTAAAAGAGAAACAAACAAACACATATAAGGTTTACAATGTAGTATATGAAACTCATTTTGGTAAACCAATTCAGTAGTAAGGTGGACATGATAACAACATGAAACAAACATATATCAATGTAGTATGGTCACTGTATGGTCTATATCATTCTAGTTTATGTTTCCAAATCAAGATAGATACAGTTCGAATCATATCTATTTAAAACAAAGCAGCATAGATATAATATAAGTGAGTTGGAGCAGCTCCGGTGAGTTGTACGACGCCGAGGCTGAAGCAGGACAAGAGAGACAACGAACAACGTTAACCTGAGTGGAATTCTAATAGCATCTCCAATACATGACGTAAAATACATAACCACAAAGTGGTAGATGTAAAATACATCAGCCGCTCATCTCTGAACTTAACTTTCGAAATTGAATTTAACTGTCGAAACTGAACTTAACTGTCGAAACTGAACTTAACTGTCGAAACTGAATTTTGCTGTCGAAACTGAATTTTGCTGTCGAAACTGAACACACTAGCAAGGTGAGGCTACACGTCGGTCAACTGACTTTTTCATCTCTGGTCAGTCGATTTTGCAGTCGTTGGATATGAAATCAAGGGCCTGCGGTTCATCTTCAACCTCCACACCCCTGAGCCGCCAGCCACCATCGGCCAAACAGCAGCCCCCTGCCGCCCGCGGCCGACGGTGCGCCGCCCCGAAAACACTCCCCACCGCCGGTCCGCCGTCGCCCCGGCCATCCCTCTAGGCCCCTCGTGCCGAGATTTTTCTCCGGCGATCCCCCCGCCAACGCCCCGCCACCGCCGGCGACCACTGCCCCCATCCTGAACCCTAAGATAGATAGTGGGGTACCTCTCCGGCGAGCCCCCCTCCCCGCTGCGGCTGGTTCTTC
>NC_041392.1:347320811-347355536 GCF_002162155.2 Triticum dicoccoides
AAAAAGACGATTTAGTCGACTGAAGTGTAACTAAATCAGAGCAGCATCGCAAGCAATAGCAAGAGCGACAGCAGCAGCGCGAGCAAGAGCAATAGCAAGAGCAGACCAGGCAGGGGACCGAGAGCAAGAGCAGAGCAGCAGCGCGAGCGAGAGCTAAAGTAGCAGCAGCTCCTACTAATGTGGATGTCGCCGCCGAGGGAGCGATGCCATGGAGGAAGTGGCCGGCGACGCCGCCGTGGATGGAGCCGCGCCATGTCTGCTCGGGACCGAGCGCCGGTAGCACCATGAGATCGAATCAAAAAGAAAATGCAGCGATTAGTGTACAACCTCTTTGGTGGCGCCGATTAGGCTGCAACTTCATCCGAGGAAACGGTGATGATGATGCTCTTCCGGTGGTGCAGGTGAAGATGATGGTATGGGAATGGAAGTGGCGCGAAAGACGAGGGGAACATCGGGGCAGCTCCTTGGAGGTGGAGGACGGGGTGGCTGAACCGGCGGGACGATGAGATCGACGACGGATCCTCATCCGATATGGTGGATGAGGGACCTCGAGGTGTTGCTGTGGACGACGTCGTCGGGGAAGAGGCTCCGGCTGGGTGGCGGACGGAGCAGGGTGTGGGGTTTCGTCGCGGGTTTTCGCGGCCTCGGTGTATGAATGGGTGGGCGGATGGGATGGCAGTGGGGAACCATGGCTTAGAGATGCGCTTGTCCGAAATGTGGGGTAAGTTACGAAAGTACCCCCACCGATTTGATGCGGTTCTTTCGGTTCAGGGGTACCACAGGCATTTCGTGTGTCGGGATTTCACAGGAGGTGGGAGTTTTCACGCGTTGTAATTTCGGAATAGCAAGGCGCGGGCTGAGATGGAGGGAGTTGTCGGACCACAACGAGACAAAGATATATCTTAAATATTTCGGGCTAACAAGGCGCGGGTTGAAGAGGCGGGAGTTCCGCAGCATGATAGACAGAGACGATAGCTTGAATTTTTGGCATAACAAGGCACGGCTTGAAATTTCAGAAGAACAAGCTTAACGTGTACCCCAAAAAAGACAATTTGCACCTCAACACGCACAACACACACACAAACACCATTTAGACTAGAGTAAGGTACACGTGCATTGCATGCATGAGATTTGGCAACCAAATTATGAATAAATACCACATTATAGCATGCAAGCTTTGAGTCATATATGCATGATGTAGATGTTCGTTTAATTCTTACTGTTCATTTCATTCAAAATCATCTAGTTTTTATAAGAAAGCTAATCTATTTTAAGATTCATGGAATTGTGCGTCATAAGACATAAAGTAAAAACAAATAATGGCAAATCATGTAGAAAAACATTTGGGAAATTCTGATATGGAGGATTGTCGAACAAATAAGAAGTGCTTGTGTTTTGATGTTTGTGCATTATGCTTAAGTTCAACCATGGAGTCTTCTAGATTATACATGTGGTGAAATATGGTGGAATCTAGATGATATCCAACGGCCAGTAGTGCTCAGATTTGCCATCTTTGGACCATCAGATTCGCCTCATCCAACGACCATCTTTGAAAGTTAAAGTTACCCGCACACAATATAAAAAATTATAAATTATAAAGTATATATATAGGGGTATAGATATAGATATGTGATGTGAAAGCCGCCCATCATCTCCAATTAGAATAGTGTGTCCATGCACGGATGCGACGTGGCCAAATGATGTCTGCCATCGGTATCTCAAATTCAAATCAGTCTGACCTTGTTCAATGTGCTTACATTACAACATGCTCGTTTCCAAACCACACCGCGCAGATCTCCGTTATATTCATGGATGCATGGGTTTCAAACATCAGGATCTCTTATTCAAACATTTGAATTCAACTTTACATTGATTATGACCTCATCTATTCTTTTACACCCACACAGTACTATTCTCTTTATAATTGTACCACTAACTTTCTCTGATGCATGCACGCACACACACTACCAGTCGGCATTATCCATCGCACGCATGCAATCTTTTTCTTCAGGTCCGTCTCCCATGAAGGCACACACCCACACACATCCCCCTCTCCATCATATCGGGCATTCATTATCTCTCACGCATGCATGCGCAACGATCGATGTTCCTCTATGTATGTGTGTATATAGCTAGGTCTTTCATAGTTTTCCACGCAAACCGATCAATCGATATATCCAGTGAGGTCTCACCCTCTTTCCCACGTCCACATCGATCAATCTATACCTCTCTCTATAGGATTAACATATATAGCTAATACACCCAGATTAATTATAAATCCAATACCCCCTCTCATCATCCATGCCTTTCGCTTCATCTCTCAGATGCATGCACAATGGCGAAGATAGGGGGCAGTAAGGGCCCTGCCCCCTCCCCCCCTAACATCACTATATATCGAGGCTAATATGAATGTGATCATTAGACAATTGCTGCTAAAAATGGTTTAAGTTCATGAATTGACCCTCCTCGTAAAGGATTAGCAATGCTTGGCCCCCTAGCTCATTTATTTTTCATGGCTCCGCCACTACGCGCAACGGCGCACGTGTTCGCCCCCTCTCTCTAAATATCGATCTCGCACTTGTGCATTCCTTCATAGTCTCCCTCCACTCGGCCCCTCGCACCATCTTCTAGCCCCCACCAGATTTTGCCACATGTACAATCTAGCAGACTCCATGGTTGAACTTAAGCATAATGCACAAACCTCAAAACAACAGTGGTTCTCTTTTGTTCTAGAATCTTCCGTATCATAACTGCTCAAACTTTTTTTCTAGTTGAATTGCCATTATTTGTGTTTACTTAATGCTTTACAACACACAATTCCATGAATCATAAAATAGATTAAGGGCTTCTTTGATTCAAAGGATTCTCAAAGGAATTTTGGAGGATTCTAATCATTAGGAATTTTTCCTATCTTGATGGTTTGATTTGTAGGATTGTAAACCATAGGAATTTTTCCATATGATTCATTTGCACTAGATTTCATAGGAAACATCCCATCCACTCAAACCTCTTTGAAAGAATTCTGCGTTTTTTCTATGCACAATCAAACACTCATACAATCTTGTAGGATTCAAGACGACATTCCACTATAATCCCATGTTTTTCCAATTCCCGCGTTCTTAGCTTTTTTTATAAAAACTAATTGATTTTGAATGAGATAAACTATAAGAATTAAACGAAGGGCTACATCAGGCATATATGACTCGGAGCTTACATGCTATCATGTGGTATTTATTCATAATTTGGTTGCAAAATCTGATGCATGCAATGCACGTGTACCTTACTAGTACTTCGAGTATGTGCAAAACACGTAAATTAGAATACCAATGGCACACTACAAAGTGTCTCTCTTACAATTCATGAAGCCACGTGGCACATGTGGAGGCGTTGTCACGACCTCCTTGCGTGGATTGATCACAGTGACGTGCTGCTGGTTCCAGAAGAATGTACTTGTCCTCCCTGAGCCATACTGGTGCTACATGCACGAAGCGAAGATGTGCATGCACGCCACGTACGCACTCATTCCCTTGCACGCACACGCGGGTACACGGGCGGACGCAATTTTGTACCAAGATCCACCCCATGTGATAATTTGACGTGTGTAAAGTCATTCACTTCATTGATGGTCAATTAATATAGCGCATGCAATTGAGTGGACATGAGGGCGGAAGAAAGACATTATTACTCCACTGCGCGCATGCGAGTAGTTAAATGTGGGTTCCTAGTAGTACTTCCATTGGTCTCCTTCGTATTTTCTGCCAATTTTTGATAGTAACATAATATTTACGCATTTGAGCAGTGTAGTACTTGAAATTTATGTTCCGCTAAACTCATCGGGAGCCGTTTCGGGCCTCGAAACCAAAACCACCAATTAATCTTTACCTTGTTCCCATCACATTCGAAAGCCTGCTCACACCTACTAGTACGTACCAAACCTGAACGTGCTCCCACTATGCAGGTATTAGTACCAATGCTAGTACTTAGGTTATAAAAAGGGGAGCTACCTAACCGAAAATTACTCTACCTTTCCTCCTCATAAGTGCTTCTTCTTCGTCCGTCGTTGCCATGGCCGGTGAGCAGAGCTCTAGGTCGAGAACTACTCGTAACAAGAGAGTGGAAACCAAGGCTGCGGAAAAAAGAGGGCTTGCCGCCACGCAGAGACCTGGAAAGATCTCTCACGGGCAGGCGATGGCTCCCAGGAGTGCCCTAGCCGCGAAGGCGAACATGCCGAGCCGGCAGAGCTGGAGTCATTATCCCTCGACGGCATGTCCGATCAGCTCAATAAGCACCTCAATAAGCAGAAGGAGTTCATCCAAGGCTTGATGGAGTTGTTGAAGGAGAGCCTCGATGACATGCCTGCTGAGCTCAATCGGCAGGGGGAGTTGACCGCCGGCTTGGTGATGCTGCTGAAGAAGAGTACTGCCTCGGAGAAGAAGGCGACCGGCGAAATCCTGCGACTTCAGGAGGACAAGTCAAAGCTCTGCCACGAGACCGACCTATTGAAGGAGAAGAACGCCGGCTGGAAGAAGCTGCATGAGAATAGTAGTTCCTCAATGAAGATGCTGCAGGCCCTCGTCATGGAACAGAAGGAGGAGTTGGCGAAGCTCCGCATCAAGCACCCGGCTACTGTCAAGGTACATAATGCGGCCGTGGAACAGATAACGAAGGCTCGCGTCGAGAAATCCCTTGTCATGGACAGAATGAAGAAGATGGCGGAGGAGACGCGCAAGGAGATGGAGGTCGTGGAGGCGATGAAGAAGCAGTTACGACTCCGCGGCGAATTAGATCATTTGGGGTGATAATGTTCCTTCTTCTTTTGCTCCTGTGTTTCATCTTTTGCTTCGGGTGTTTCGCCGCACATGTCACGTTCTCTGCGTGGCATAAATAGAATAATGGTTTTTTTGAGGGAATGAATAGAACAATGCTAACAATGAGATGACTAGCAAATTAGATCATATTTTATCGCCATATGGCACTGGGCTGCCGTGTTTCGTGGTCCTCCGTCGTAGTACTACTCCAGTGGAAAACTTGAGTATACCGCATGGTTCTTTGCTCCTCCTTGATCAGGTCATCGGTGCATTTATACGAGCAGTCAAATCACAAGGCCCCACCTTCCAGCAATAATGAGCCGTCAAATCACAAAGGCCGTCGCCTCTCGTGAAACCTACCAAGCTAGACTGCCCCGCCCTCTAGCCTTTTAAAAAATGTATACTTTTGTATAGCAGTAGTATCGATGGATTGCGCCATGGAGCAAAACTTGAAATTAAAAAAAGGTGGTACATATAGAGAGCGCTCATCGCCAAATTATGCATATAGTACTATTAAAAAGGCTAGTCACAATAATGGTGTCCAGCACAACCCACCCCTCAAATAAAACTAAGAGGGTGCTTGGATACGTTTTAGTCCCATGACTAAAAGTAGTGGGACTAAAACATGCTAGCCTCACCCATGCTTGGATCGAAATACTAAAAAGGCTAAAATCAAGTTAATGAGCATTTATTATCCTCCAACCCCTCCAATCTAGAAATCGCATGTGTTAAAGGAGAGGACTTAAATGAGTAGAGAGAGGACTAATCCACATTTTAGTAGGGGTACCCCTGACTAAAATTTTTTAGTCTCAAGACTAGTTTTAGCCCCTCTTTAGTCAAGGGTGCTTGGAACTTTAGCCTCTTAAAGAGACTATTTTTAGTCAGACTAAAATAAGTCCCTTGGATCCAAGCACCCTCTAAGCATCCTGGAATTCTTTGACAAAACTAAGCACCCTGAAATTCTTTGACAACTAAACTGCTCGTTATATGATGTTGGCCATAGATATTGTACGTATATAATGTGAAGAAACGAGTGGTAGTACTATACCAACTAAAAGATGAAATGTAAGAAATGCTAGTATGTACGTACTGAAGACTTAAAGTAACAAGAAGAAACATAACATAGTTCTGCTGGGGGCTCAACACAACACACCCCTCAAATTAAATTAAGCACACCTGAAATTAAACTTTGCAACTATTCCGGTAGACACTGCATTAGAACCACCATGAGCAACGACACTGCCACCTTACTCTGAGTCCTTGTCCACGTCCTCGACTTTGTCCTTGTCCCTCTTCCTCTTGGCCGATACTTCTTTGCTTGAACCGCACACTTGGTTGTTGCACTTCATTAAACCCTTGTAGATATTGAAGCAAAGGTAGCCATCCATTGCAGCGTAGTGGATGTGGTCTATATCTAGTACATTCCGCTGCCATGCATGACGATGAAACATGTATGGAGGTTTCTCCAGTTTACCGTACGAAGGATGAACCATGGCTCCTTCCAGGGTCAGCATTGAAGGCTGACGAGAGGACACTAGCCGATTCTTCTGGAGGTCAAAGGTGTTGCCTACAACGAGGCCTATCTGATGCAGGACTTATTTGTCGTTACCAAAGTCTACAGTAACGAATTTGACTAGGTTGCTTTCAAGGAAGTCCTTAAAATCCTGGCACTCAACGTCGGCATGGCATATGTGGTAGACCAAGCATAAGTCATGCACGCAAACCTGGGTCACGACGGGCTTCTTCCTCTCTTCGTCCTTTAGATCCTTCTCTGGTCCCAAGACTATGGTGTACTCAACATCTAGCCCAGCAACCCACTCATCATCTGAGTCTTCGAACATGCGTCTGAAGCGAGAAAGGCATCCTTTCACCGTTGTGGAAGAACGGGTGTAGATGACGTCAAACTCAGCACCGGTGTTGGTTCTAACCTTGTACTCACCGCCGATCGTGGAGATTTTGGGACGCCATGGATTTGGGAGGAGGGTTAGGATTAGTGGAACTGTCGTAATGTGAATGGACGGGGCGACTAGGAGCGAACCGCCGTAGTATTGAAGGACGTGCGGGGATGAGTAGGAGTGGCATTAATTAATTGCATCGTCTCGCCTCCCTCCGAATGCAGCCACATGCAAGCCTCACGCGCACATCCCTAGTGCATGCTACGGCTGGGTATTTATTTCTCCCAATCAGCATACGCAACGAGCAATGGAATCAGTGTAATATGTGGTGATTTAATTACAGCGGGACTAATAAAAATGGGACTAATATGTGGTGATTTAATTATCTCCTCCTCTGAAACCACCGCCACTCCTCTCCTGTTCCAATCTAAATACAACTCCGCTCCTCTCCTCTTCCATTTCAAAACCACCGCCCCTCCTCTCTTGTTCCAGTCCAAAACCAGCGTCGCTCCTCTCCCGTTATAATACAAAACCAGCACTGCTCCTCTCCTCTTCCATTCAAAAACCACCGCCGGCGAGTGAAGGTGCTGCGAAGAAGTAGATCGATGGAGGAGTACAACCGATACGTGAGGATTGCAGACAGCGACCCTGTGAAGCTAGCTAGGATGTTGGAGATACAATTTTAGTTTGACAACAAGGACCAACTAGCGGCGACAGCGACATCCATGGCCAAATATCTGCAACCGAGCCAAAAGGCGGCAATACTCTCGGAGGGAGTCGTGCCAGAGTACATAGAGCTGCTCCTCTGGGCCATGGAGCAAACAGATTCACCGAATCCGATCGTGAGGGAGCGGTGGTGGGAGTATCGATCCCAAATGGAGCATCCACCAGAGATTGAAGGATTGAGCATCTACAGGGTGCCGTTTGTGAGGGTGTCCTGCCAGAGCGAGCCGGTGGAGTCTTCGTCGACCGAACCCAACTACAAGAGGAGAAAAGCAGTTAGCCCGACGACACTTCCCCGCCGTCTTCTCCCTCTCCTTTCACATCGTCTCACGGGGCGGTTGTCTGCCGCCGAGGAATAGGAGGGGGCTGCCCCCCCCCAGCCCAACAGTCGGGCAAGTTGTGAATTGTCAGGAGGAGCTTAGGGTTGTCAGTATTTGCAGGTTGTGAATTGTGTTTTGTATTGTGTATTTTGAGAGTACTTTCAGATATGAATGTCTTTTGAATTTCACATTTGCTGTATTGAGCATATGAAGTATTTTATGAATTCTAGAGATCTATTTTTAGCACTTAAAAAATGTAGTTTCATAGGAGTATGCAGACAATGTGATTCTCAGCGAAGAAACTGCAAGTTTCAGTTTCAGATAAGAAACTGCAAGTTAAGTTTCAGATAAGAAACTGCAACTTTCAGAGGCAGAGCATTTATATTAACACGGCCTTTTAAAACAGGGTTAACATCATGTTGGAAGTTTTATTCATGGTCGAAAATGGAACTATCAGCCAGTTAACATCATGCTGATCAACATTCATGCATAGCACATCTTCATATGATGCACAGTCAAAATGCCCACACAATGTCGAGTGTGCGAAACACAGAGAAAACGAGGGACGAACTTTTGGCAAGTGTTGGACGTGGTTTTGGGCTGCCCCGTCTAGGCTTTCATTTTTAACATGCGCAGTCCACGACCTCGGATGGGAGGTCCATAGGCCTGTTTGTATTTTCTTAGGGCCGTCATGTATCGACCGGCCTATGGACATCCCATCCGAGGTTTTATTTTTGGCAGCCCAATTTATGTATTTTTTTGAAGAAAACGCAGAGGTCTGTTCTATTTTTCTATATAACAATAGGAATGCCCGGTCCAACTTATGTTTCCCTTCTAAATATATTATATATATTTAAATTATTTTATGTGTTATTAAATATTATTTTTATTGTCATCATATATTGAACAGATACTTACATATGTTAGAAAACAATATCCCACATCTTATTAACTTATAAAAATAATTTCTTAACAAATAAAATCATGGATTGTTTTGGCACGAAAATCCTAGTGATTGTGTACAAAAGCTTGGTAAGATTTAATGACGAATGTAATAATATCACTTATTATTTAAATATATTTATAACAAAATGCTCAGCCCCTTTTTATTTTTTGATAGCATTGCTGGCCCAACCGAACATTAAAATTAAAATCAGCATAGCAAAATCGTGAATTTCGAGAAAGTGCAAATGGCCTGTATTTTTTTAGGAAATAAAATAAATGGGCCGCATGGACGCTACATTATTTGTTCACCCAGCCCAGCTAATGGCTGTAATTCAAAAAAAAGATCAAATTGACTGTAAATTCTACCGCGCAAAAAAAGACTGTAAATTATGAAAAAATGGGTTTAATACGTGCCACATTTTTGGAGGCTGAAATGTGGGCCAATAGGTCGAAGCCAATGCAAGTCGTTGTCAATTTAGTCAACAAATGATTCTTACATGTTAGCCGTTGGATTTACATCCAACGACCGGCATCCATCTTCAATCTCTCGTCTTCTTCCTCCAGCGCCATCGGGACCACCTCCAGCCTCCTGCTGCTAGCAGCTCTGCTTAGCATGCTTCGCTATGAAGCGCTACTCCACCGTTGGCCAGGCCATCCCTCCACCCCTCCACACCTCCTGTTCTTCTCCACCGACTGCCGAACCACACCGCACTAGAACCAGTTAACCCTCGTACACCTCTCCGTCTGCGACTCTACTCCCGCGTCTTCCCATCTCCGGCTCATTGCTGTCCGGGGCCTCGCCGTCGTCCACTACCTTGGATGCGCTCGGCACGGTTTGGTCAACGTGGTCAACGAACGACACCATTGGAAGTAGACTGTGCGTGGAGAGGCTGACAGTTGGGTCCATGGCCGCACACAAGGAAATGCCTCCCTATTACGCGCAAAATAATGATTCCTCCACCTGACATCTGGGACCCATCGGAAGGGCCTCTGTATTTCGCGAAAATAATGTGCCCCCCGCTGACATGTCGGACCCACCAGCTATCTTCGCACGCAAGGAAGTGCCTCCTTATTACACAAAAAAAAATGAATATTCTCCCTGCCAGCTGGAACCCAGCATAGTGGGAGGCTAACTTGTGGACCTACCAAGTTGACGGGGACGGAGGGCTTTGTCAACTTAGTCAATATGAATGATTCTAGCTCCTGTTACCGTACGATGTTCATCCAACGGCCGTAGTGCTTCTTCAACCTCTGGTCTTCGCACTCCAGCCGCCCAAACCAGCGCCGGTCGTGCCGCGTGCTCCTGCCTCCCGTGGTCGGCTGTGATGCCGCGGAGGCCTCACCGCCCCGTACTACTCCCACCGCTGGCCAGGCCATCCCTCTAGTCACCCACACCCCCTGTTATTCTGCAGCGACAGCAGCCTCACACCGCAGCCGAACCAGTGGACCCTCGTACTCCTCTTCGTGTGGCCATCCACTACTGCGTCTTCCCCGGCTCCGAGTCGTCCCCTTCCTAGTCCTCGCCGTCGTCCACCGCCGTGGTGCTCTTGGCGCGGCGTGGTCAACATGGTCAAGGAACAACTTCCATCGGACGTGGACTGTACGTGGAGAGGCTGGCAGCTGGGTGCACGGCCGCAGCAAGGAAGTGCCTCCTTATTATGCACAAAATAATGATTCCTCCACCTGACAGCAGGGACCCACCGGACGGGCCACCGTATTTCGCGAAAAAACGTTTTCCCCTGACTGCTGGGACCCACCAGCTACATTTTCGCACGCAAGGAAGTGCGTTCGGGCAAAAAAACGATTCACCCCCTGACTGCTGGGACGCACCAGCTACATCTTCGCACGCAAGGAAGTGCGTCCGGGCAAAAAAAACGATTCGCCCCCTGACTGCTTGGACCCACCAGCTACATCTTCGCACGCAAGGAAGTGCTTGACAGTCGGGACCTACCTGGTCGAAGCATACGTAGTGTTGTCGTTCTGGTCGCGAACATGTACGTACATATATACAGGTGGATGTAGATGCACGCATGTGTCGTAGTAGAGGCGCGTACGTGTCGTATTAGAGGCACGCACGTAGCATGTACACGTACGTACAGCCGCCAGGGTGCAAGAAAGAAAATACAGCCACGTATGTGTACATACGGGCGGGGTCTCGAACGCCTACTCGCGCATACGTACGGCCATGGCTCGTGTACATGGCTGGGTCGGAACGGAGAAACAACGTCGTCGTCGTGTTCATGGGGAGGCAAAGGAATGCCTCATGTTCATGGGGAGGCAACGGAATGCGTCATGTTCATGGGGAGGCAACGGAATGCGTCATGTTCATCAGGAGGCAACGGAACCCGTGGGAGCCAACCGGCTGGGTCGGAACGGAATGCGTGGTAGTGTTCATCGGGAGGGCTTGGACGGAATAGGCGATGGAAACGAGGCCTGGCATACCGAAAAACGGAGGAAACATACCTCCTACATTC
This sequence comes from Triticum dicoccoides, assembly GCF_002162155.2. Classification (NCBI taxonomy): domain Eukaryota; kingdom Viridiplantae; phylum Streptophyta; class Magnoliopsida; order Poales; family Poaceae; genus Triticum; species Triticum dicoccoides. The sequence continues at coordinate 347,331,977 of NC_041392.1, forward strand.
GGAACGGGGTCCTGTTGATCGGGAGGGGTGTGGCGTACCGCAAAATGGAGGAAACGAACCTTCTATGGTCGAAACGGGGGTCCTGTTGATCGGGAGGGGTGTGGCATACTGCAAAATGGACGAAACGGACCTCCTATGGTCGAAACGGGGGTCCTGTTGATCGGGAGCGGTGTGGCGTACCGCAAAACGGACGAAACGGACCTCCTACGGTCGAAACGGGGGTCCTGTTCATCGGGACGGGTGTGCCGTACCGCAAAACGGGACTCCATAGGATACTGTTCATCTCCACCGTCGACCTCCTCCAGCCTCCATGGGCTACCGTCGACCTCCTCCAGCCTCCACGGGCTCCTGTTCATGCAGCCTCCACCGTGCGCTACTCCACCGGCTACTGTTCAACCACCCCTCCACGGGCACCCCTCCACCGTCTACTGTTCATCCAGCCGTCCACACCACGGGGTCCTGTTCGGCCACCCCTCCATGGGCACCCCTCCACCGTCTACTGTTCATCTAGCCCTCCACACCACGGGGTCCTGTTCATCCAGAGGCAACGCCACCGCTCACTATTCATCCCCCCCGCAACGCTCACTGTTCATCCAATCGATCGGCTTCAGTTAGCAGCAGTAGCGAAGGAATCGCTCGACCGGGTTCAGTTAACAGCCATCGATCGATCACTCGGGTTCAGTAACGTGTATCCTGCAGTGCAATCACTCGGGTTCAGATAGAGCCCAATGCCTCGCTCGGGTTCAGTTAGAGCCAACGGCTCGCACACACGCGCGTACGTGTACGAGAGAAACACGCATCGCTCGGCCCCCGACCTCCCACCGTAACCGGGAACTCCCTGAAATTTTCCTCCCCCTCGCTTCTACCATGGTTTTTTCCATCATGGACGGCCCAAAGAATGTCATGCAGCTGCGTCTCCAGCCAGCCCAGGAGGAAAAGCCCATTTTCTGTCATGATTTTTTATCATAGAAGTAGGAGCCCACCACATCGATTATGATACCAGGTTTTGTCACAATTATCGTCATAGAAGTGCCATATGTATGACAGAAAAAAATTTCGTTCGGTCCAAAATGTCACGGATGTGCCTTTTTTTTGTAGTGCAACGCGGAATCAAAGCAAATTCTGACAAGATCAAGGCGATCGAGCAGATTGAGGCACCAAAACGGGCAAAGACGTCCCTAGGCTCGCCGCCTACGTTGCTTCCCTGAGTAGATTCATCTCTAATCTGCTGAGCGCGCCCTCCCCCTTTTCAAAGTTGAAAAAGGCATGTCCAATAAAATGGACTCCAGAGGCAGAGGCAGCACTGCAAGATTTGAAGAGGTACCTCTCCTCCACGCCAATACTGGTTGCGCCTAAACCACGGGAGCCGTTGTTGCTGTACTTAGCAGCAATGAATCAAGTGGTCAGTGCTGCACTGGTGGCGCGGAGGGAACTTGAGGGAGAAGTAGCCGTTGCAGCAGAGCCGTCGGACGGCGGGCCGGGGTCCTCCCCGGCAGAGCCTGACGCCGGCAAACCAGGACCCCGGCAAGGCCCGGTCCCGGCGAGGCAGAGCCTGAGCGGATGGGCGAAGTGGGACAGAAGAAGAAGATGGTGCAGCACCTAGTGTATTTTGTCAGTTCCCTCTTGCAGGGGGCTAGGTCAAGATATTCTGGAATGCAGAAGCTGCTTTTCGTCCTCCTCATGGCCTCGAGAAAGCTGCGCCACTATTTCCAAGCGCATGAGATCACCATCATCAGCCACCTCCCTTTGCAATGGATTTTGCACAACCCAGATGCGACAAGGAGGATTGTGGAGTGAGCATTGGAGCTGTCGAGCTTTGGCCTCAGGTTTGAAAGTACTTCAACAATCAAGAGCCGAGCTTTGGCAGAGTTCATAGCAAAGTGGACCGCAATGCCCGACGAGGAGATTCAAGAGACCACCCTTCCCGGCAAGGAGATGAGCAGTGAGTGGATTATGTACTTTGACGGAGCTTTCTCACTCCAAGGTGCTGGTGCTGGCATGCTACTCGTCACACCCACTAGAGAGCACATCAAGTACATAATTCAGACGCACTTTCCTCGGGAAAAATCAAAGAACAATACGGCGGAGTACAAGGGTTTGCTTGCTGGTCTCAGGATCGCGGCAGACCACGGAATCAAGAAGCTCATCATCAGAGGTGATTCGCAGCTTGTCGTGAAGCAAGTTAACAAGGATTACCAGAGCCCGTTGATGGAGGCCTACGTGAATGAAGTGAGGAAGTTGGAAGAATGTTTCGATGGCCTACATACAGAACATGTTACCCGAGCGGAGAATAGCATTGCCGACGACCTGTCGAAACACGCTGCCCTCAAGTTGCCTGTAGAACCAGGTACCTTTGTACTTCAGTTAATACAACCATCCGTAGAGCCATCAGTAGGGAAGAACTAGCGAAGGAAGACAAGCCCCGGCAAGTACCTTCCCGCCGAGCTCCCAGAAGACTCCGACAAGGGGGTTGCCAGGTACCCCAAGCTTGCCGAGGGGCAATTACCTCCGACAGGGCCCCAGGCCCAGACCATAGAGGTAGTTCCCCATGCGGCCGAAGATGTGCCTTTGGTCCTAGCCGTCGAGCCCCAGGCTCCGGCATGGGCGCAACCCACCATCCGTTTCCTCCAAACAGGAGAGCTCCCTGAGGAGCAGGAAGAAGCAGAGAAAGTAGCCCGCCGGTCCAACATGTACTAGTTTGTGGATGATACCCTGTAAAGAAGAAAGCCAAACGGTGTGAGCCTGAAGTGCATTCCTCAATAGGACAGACTAGAGCTGTTGGCGGAGATCCATGGAGGTGCATGTGGCTCCCACATAGGATCAAGGGCCCTTGCCGGCAAGGCACTCCGACAAGGTTTCTTCTGGCCCACAGCCCTCCAGGATGCAGCTGCGCTAGTAACCCAGTGTGAAGCGTGTCAGTTCCATTCGAAGAAGCTTCATCAACTAGCTCAAGCCCTTCAAACAATCCCTCTCTCTTGGCCATTATCGGTCTCGGGGCTCGACATACTGGGCCCTTCCCCCCATGTTGTCGAGGGCTTTGAGTACTTGTACGTCGCAATCAACAAGTTCACAAAGTGGCCCGAAGTGGAAGCAGTGAGGAAGGTGACAACACAGTCAGCCGTCAAGTTCTTCTAGGGGCTAGTTTGCCGTTTTGGTGTGCCGAACAGGGTCATCACCGACAACAGCACACAGGTCACAAGCCGCACCTTCATGCAATACATCCAGGACCTCGGTAGCAAGGCATGTTTCACTTCAGTGGCACACCCACGAAGCAACAGCCAGGCGGAGAGGGCAAATGCTAAAGTACTGTGAGGCCCGAGGACAAAGACTTTTGATAGGCTGTACAAGTATGGAAGGCACTGGATTGATGAGTTGCCGGTGGTTCTTTGGTCGATCAGAACGATGCCAAACCGAGCCACTGGCCAGACACCCTTTGCCCTGGTATACGGGGCAGAAGCAGTTCTCCCCATGGAACTCACATATGAGTCACCTCGAGTTCTCGCTTATGACGTGCTTGAGCAAGAGCAGTTGCGGCAAGATGACGCGATGCTCCTTGAGGAAGATCGTCTTCGAGCGGCTGTGCGAGCTGCATGCTACCAGCAAGCCTTGCGCCGCTACCATAGCCGCAAGGTTCATGCCCGAAGTCTTGAGGATGGTGACCTAGTTCTTTGGCACGTTCAGTTGACCAAGAATTCCAACAAGTAGACACCAAAGTGGGAAGGCCCTTATCGGGTAATACGAGTCACCAGGCCTGGCGTAGTCCGCCTGGAGACCAAAGATGGTGTCCCAGTGAGCAACTCCTGGAACATCGAACATCTTCGTAAGTTTTACCCATGAGGCGTAGTTGCCGGGTCTCCCGACAAACCACCTTTCGTACAAGCCTTGCCGACAAGGCATGTAACCCTTTGTACAGAGCTAGGTGTCGGCCCTGAGCATAAATAAATGAAGCGCTGGCACCCTAAGTTTTAGCATGCATGCTAGGTTAAGTCTCTCTTTGGTAGGGTCGATAGTGCTCAGCGGCAACTAACCCCTAGCATAGAGGTCGGGTGTGTATCTTTTTGTCCTTTCCAGTCCTTTCTTTGGTTCACAGGCTGCATAGGCGTTTCTGCCAAGCCATTTAAGGGCAGGGAGATGGATCGACATCGTCGACCCCGGCAAGACATTGGCGGGGGGCTACAGATTCAAGTATCCAACCACAAAAAGCCAAGGTTGCGGGGGCTGCAGATTCAGATAAGTCTTTTATCCCCTGTTATGCATTTCCGTATGGAACTAGAACGTATGAATCATCATTTGTTCCTGGGCCACCGTGCTCCCCCTTTCCCGTGCCCAAGAACTATTCTCTAGGCCGGAACTTGGTTGTAGTTGCGGTGACAAGGAAGCAAACGAAGGGCCTAATTCTACTTCGCCGCTTCCTCCACCAAGAGCGTGAGTATGGCTGTTCCATGAAGTGAGGGGATGGCAAGGCCTGTTGCTAGGCGATAATGTTTATCTTAGAAATAGCAAGGATTCATTCCTTGGCATGGTCCTCGCTCACACACAAAGAACCCGGCAAGCACCCTTTTTCATTAAAATACGTTCCAAACAGGTACAGTTCGTATGGAATGTAAACATGAGAACGTGGATTACAAGGTTCAAATCTAACGAGTGCCCGCAGGCTTAAAAACTAAAAAGGATAGGTGCCCCGTGATCCCCGCTCTTGCCCTTTACCTCCCAGGTGCGGCAGGTGAAATCAAAAAGGAGGCAACAGGGAACGCACCGATGGAGAGCTTGACGAGGAAGACCCTCGGCAGGGCGCATGGCCAAGGGAGGAGGGCGACGCGGTCAGTCGGAGTCGGTGTCCTCCTGCTTGATGCCCTCATTGTCGCTGCCGCTGTCCGCCTCGTCACTCTCGCTTGAGGAGGACTCTTCATCATCAGAGGAGCTCTCCACGCAACACCTTAGGCGAGTTCCCAAGTGCCCAAACACATTGATGGAGAGCAGGCCGTTCTCCATTAATTTGAAGTGGAGAACGAGCCCCTCCGACAAGCTGTGGGCACGAGCGAAGGTCTTCCATCCAAGACAAAGATACATAATGTGAGGGGCAGGGAAGTTGACGTCGACTTGCATGCTGCCATTCCCACAACCCCTCATATGTAGCCTCAAAGGCTGTGGCGGGTCGAGCTCCATCTCCCGAGCGAACAAAGTTGGGACATGAAGACGACGGCACACTGGCCTGTGCAGCCTGATGAAAAATTCGCGGGGCTAGTCTCCGACGTGGCCCTTCATTGGGGGAGGGGCCGCTGGCGGAGGCGAGGCCGGTGCGCTGCCCCATCCTCCTCGTCTCTGAGTGCCACGGCGGCCTCGGCCTCTTCCTCTCACAGCCAGCTCCGCCTCCACAAGATCTTGAGAAGGAGGGGAATTCTGTCGAGCAGAGACCCTCGTCGCCGCCATCAAAGTGCTGGTGCGCCCTCTTGCCATAGCAAAAGGAAGGAAGGCGCCAAGGTGGGAGCAGATGAATGATGAAGGATTGTGGGTGCCATCCCCCTCCCCTTCTTATAAAGAGGCGGGGCCGGGGCTCGGGCGCCCCACTTAACCAACCCGGCCGCCAGGGGTGCAGGTAATCGGGACCGGCCCACTGCTCCAATCAGCGATGACCTGGTTTCCGGCCTCGCCATTTAAGGCCCGTGCCCCCCCCCCCCCCGCGTCCACCGCCTACCATTTTCAACGCATGGGGGACACGTGGTGAGCAAGACAAAATCGAGAAGACAAGTGAATCGACTATTTTCCACACCGTGATTGTGGGGCACGGGCGCCTTCAAGGCCACGACTCGAGTCCACTTAGGAAATGAGCCGTGCCCCTGGGTTTTTCTCTTTTTATGGGGAAGGCGCGAGCCGCCTCTTTACCATGATGTGACGCATGCGTGCCGCAACCGCCCCAAGCATGACCCCCACGTCACGCATTCAACACGGGTCGCGGGGAAGCGCAACGAGCAAGGGAGTTACTACAGTAAAAACTCCGCCGCGTGCGCACCCGTGCACTATTCTGGCACTGACCCAATAACGCCACGCGCTTATATGTGGCCTAGGCCCGGGGCCTCCTGTCAGTGTACAAAAGTAGGGGTCCCTTTTTGTACCCCTTTACATGTGCGTGGGCAGTCGCAGACCCACGCCCGTGGCCACACTTGGCGGGGCAGAAGAAGCCAAGGTTACCAGAGCCGTGCTCAAGACCAGAAGCATGAAGAGCAGAAGGGCGAGGTGAACTCCCCCAGCAAGGCCCTTGCCGGGGCGGCCTTCGTAGCCCCGGCAAGAAACTTGCCGGGGCAACTTGCCCAACGCCAATAGGGCTGCCACCCTTGAGCCTAAGAGTTCCGACGCCCTCAACCACATTGGAACCAAAGCTCGGGAGGCGCCTCCATGGTGGCATGTAGATCTTTGTGAAGACCAAGAACATACAATACTAGATGAGAATCAGAAGACGAAGATCCTCGGCAAGATCCTTGCTGAGGATACCCACGAGACCCCCCGACAAGACCCTTGCCGGGGACGCCCACGATGCCATGGCGAGACCCTTGCCGAGGCCCCGGAAAGACTCTTGCCGAAGACATCCGCGGGGCTGCAGCCAGGCCCACACCTGCCAAGACTTCACCGTCGTTCCCACATAGCTGCCAGCCCACCAACTAGGCGAGCACCTGCGTGGCGACGTGCGGCCTCCAGGCCAACTCACCAAGCACCTGCGTGGTGGCATGTAGGTTTTCATGAAGACTCTTCCACCGCACCAACTTAGCAGCCAGCCAGCCAGCGTGGCACTACACGCCTCGTCGGTTCGGACGCGCGTCGAAGCCAGGCAAGGCAGCGACAGCTGTGCGAGCTTCCTTGCCGTCGCCGATAAAGCAACTAGGGCACGTCGTTAGCGCATTAAATGCATTTGTCCTATGGTGCCAGGGGATAGACTCGAGTACTGCACAACTTTCCACCTCCTGTGTGCCACTCTGGCAGCCCCTTTTGACTATAAAAGGAGGCCCGTGGCGTACAGAGAGAGGATTCAGACTTTTTGGACCCTACACGCTTTATAGCTAGTCCAAGAACACCAGAAAAAACCAGCAGGAGTAGGGTATTACGCATCACTTGCGTCCCAAACCTGGATAATCCCCCATGTTGATCCCTCAAACCCGCTCTTTCCACGGCCCCGCGCCCGCCAACCATAGCAAAAGGGATTCCTCGTGATCTCATAGGTGTCGTTTCCCCCGACACGAGGGTTTATACTGGTTCGGGCCACCTTGCGGTGTAATACCCTACTCCAGTGTGTGGTGGATTGCCTCGAGGGGCTGAGGATGAAGTAGTACAGTAGATGAACAACCTCAGGAGGTGAGGTGTTCTTGGGCTCGAGGAGCTAGTGGTTGAGTGGGCGATCTTAGCGATCCGTCCCATTCTACGGTGGTGGCTAGGTCCTATTTATAGTGTCATTGGTCCTCTTCCAAAATGTTTAGGCGTGAAGGGGTCCCACTACTGCCAAGTTTGAAGGGGGACAACTAATACAAGCTATCCTGACAAAAGGTGGTCTTCGCCTGCCAAAGGCTCTAGTGGTGATGCTGCTGTGTGCTCTGCGATGACCTCCGTCATGTCGTCCTGGCAGTCTTGGTCTTGTTGCACCGATATGGAAACCTTTGCCTGATGCCTTGGGACCCCGCGCCTGCACTTGCCTCCTTAACACCAAAGAGGAAACTGGTACACTTTGCCTGCTGGCGCCCGCCTAGCCTTGGTCTTCACGTCTCACGTCAAGTAAACCTCGCGAGGTGCCCCTTGCATAGATATCTGCGCTCCTCGGGAGCCAGCCTAGTGAGACTACTCCCAGGGAGGTCTTGGTGTCATCTGCCTCGCGAGGGTCTTGAGTTGCCGCTGCTGAAGATGGGTCGTAGTAGGCCGTTGGTGGAGCTAGGCTCACGGGCCTCAGGCAGGCAAGTCTGGGTACCCCCGGTCCCGGAATGCCGACAGGAGGGGCCTAGGGTTGTACAGAGTCGGTTTACAGAGAAAGGAAATCATACATCCAGACGCCAAACTTGCCACCCATGCAAAGGAGACTCCCATCCGAACATGGGAGCAGGCGTTCCATCTTGTATCTTCACGGCCCATCAGTCTGACCCATGCTATACGGCCTGGACACCCGAGGACCCCATAATCCAGGACTCCCTCACCTTTCGCTTCCTGTGGACGTGCGCGGGCGGTGGAAGAGGAAGGAGAAGGGAAGCGGGCTGTGGAGTACGCCAGTTGCAGCACGAGCTCGAAGGAACCTTCGTGCCAAACAATGCATAGTTGTACAATATTGTCTAGTGGAGTATGAATTGGCCTTAGGTTGCATGTGGATGACATGGCTGCAACATGTAGACTGCAGTTTGACAACCTACCGCTAAACTTTGCATGGTTTGGTCACGCAAGATTTGCATGCACACATGTCATGAACGTACTTGTTGAAGGCATGCTCGAAAAAGGGCGACCAGGTCCGCTAGTCCACGTTGGTCCATGCGCCCAGAGAACAACTAATCCTAGTCACTGTAAATGTCATGCGTGCTTTAATTCTGGGCTAGTGGATGGACACGAATGTGTCGTACAACGAACCGCCTGCCAGCTCCCTAATCTCTATCTCCACTCTTATATAATAATAATAATCTATCTATCTATCTCTATCTCTCTTCTACTACTCTTATAAAAATAGAGTTGGTGATGATGATGTGCCTGCCATCCTGCAATATAGGCCGTCCGATTTATATCTGACGGATAGGAAGAAAACCATGGCAATTTTGCAAAAAGATACCCACACCCCTCTCCACATTTGCAAATAAGGCCTTCCCTCGTTCATCCTTTTCTCTTACAAGATAAACTACTCATACAAATGCATCTTGATGTGACGTGCAACACACGAGGATGTTTCCTTGGGGGTCTCTCTAGCGCGGCATGCCTGCAGTTGCAAGTTGATGGCCCTTGAGATGTCGACGTTGAGGGGCACTCGAATTTTATCCGATGAGTAGGTAAGTTATGAGTTTGATCATGTAGTAAATGCATTCTAAGACTGCTTCCATGTCCATTTTCTAATTCCCCCGCTGCCCACTGTTTCACAAATTAGGCTTGGTGCCAGTGGAGACTGGCTTGCATTTGTACGGGAGGGTACCAACATCAATTTGCACAACATTTACAATGGTGACACTGTTCCCATAGAACCTTTGTCCAACATTGGGATCAGCCATGCAACGTGCCACTGCCTGAATTGGAACGATGGAACCACGGTGAGATTGAAGAATATAGCAATCCCGGAAGCCCCGATAAGGTCGTCCGGCAACCAAAATTACACTCTCATCACACAGTTCGACATCGCGATTGCTTTCATGAACCCTGCATATGGCGGTCAAAGGTGGACCATGCTGTCTGTGGCCGATTTGTTGTCGTATGACTACGAAGACTCTGTGATCCTTTCTAACCGCATCTTCGCGATGGCAAACCAGGGGACTTGTTTTGTATGGGACACATCCTTCGGTATACTCCCTCTCTTCCAGTTTATTTGTTTTGAATTTTTTTTGTTTTATAAGTTTCAAGTTCAAATTTAGAGCTCCCCATCACATGTTGAGATTACAATGTCCATTAAATTGTTGCGTGCATGTACTAGTTTTTTATTGGTCATGTATATTGGTCACGCATGCATGTATTGCAAGTAACGTTTTTACCACAATTTCTTAGGAAGCCGAGTGCAATAATTGAGTAGTTTTGCAAACTACCAGTATTACACCTCAAATGGTTCAAAATCAATACCACCACCACGACTGCGTCTGACCATCCTGGCCGACCCAAACCCGCTCCCTTTCCAGCACGCGCTTCTCGCGTGAAACGGTTAGTGTCACCCCAGAGCGTCAGTGCCACATTAATGACCGGGCAGAGCGGAGGTGACCTATCACTGGCGCTGGCTTTGAAGCAGCACGACGGCTGAGAGAGTGCCGCTTCGCGGTGCACGTGACTTCTCCACGTCGAGGCTGGCCATAGTTTGGATGAGTCTCCATCGTGCAGAGACACACTAAGAAGTTGCGATGATATGGACTCCCGTTGCCCACCGTTATGGATCGTCCCATCTATGAAGAACACGTGGGACTGGAACTACGACGGACATGTACCCATGAGTGGATGTCCGAACCTGAGTAATGTAGCAAAGTAAGTGAAGTAGGAAGGCGCGAATAGTATGAACATGCGTGGCACATAGGCATCTGTGTCTTACTACCACTAAATGTTGTACGTGCAATGCACGGTGATGTTATGATGTACGTGCCTAAGTACTCTACTACTATATTAATTGGAGGCACATATTAGGTTTTATATTTGTTTACATGTATGGCCCGAGACCTTCCAACTAGACGTGTCTTTCTCTCCGGGTCGCACTTTGTATCGTTCATACCACTAGTACTACTACGTGTGGTCTTCGACCTAGAAGTGGAAGAAGTGGAGACGCTCTACCACGTTGTTCATGTCCCACTCCTTTCACTGACGTGTGGGACATCCAGCACATGCCGTGTTTGGCACTCCTTCGTCGTAAGAGTTGAAATGCTAGCTTTCATCAAAAATAAAAAATAAATATAAATCAGCAGTGATACTATACCACACGGTTTCCTTGCTCCTCGATATTGGAAAGAATACTTCCGTTCGCCGACATGTGGGACGTCGACCATCCTGGTCCACTTGCCATGCACGCAGAACTCCAAGGGAGAGTCACCCCGGTCGCCGCGCCGCAGTAATAATGACTAATGAGCTGTCAAATCATAGGCCCAACCTTTCTCACTTTGAAGTTCCTCGGACGAAGGAACCATCATGACTTTGTTGAATTCCGCTTCTTGAAGAAAACTACTACATGAGCAATACTGCTAGCTACAGTAGTACTGTACTCCAACAGAGGGCTCCTTTGGTTCATTGGCTAGGAATTTTATAGGAATATGAAAATCATAGGAAGTGAGATGACATGCATCTCAATTCCTATAGAGAAAGAGATGCCATTTGATGCATAGGATAGGAATTTTTCCATTGAGTCTAGGCTAATGTACTAGTAATTTGCTCTAAAAGCTAAATTAGTAACTAGTACTGGTACATGCTCGAAATTAATTAAACAAATGTACGAGCGACACAGACTCACACACTAACTACTAGTACTACTACTTCTCACATGTTGGCCAGACGCCGCCGTTCTCCTCCCCGGCTTTGTCGGTGACACCACACCGTGCTTGGATCTCCGCCGAGCTCTCCGTGGTAGCGGGTGTGTCCTCTTCTTTCTTGGAGCAGCGGGCCTCTCTTTTCTTGAGTGATTTCTGCCTTTTCTGCTCCCTCTGTGTGGCTTTGGCCACCTCTTGCTATACGCCCATTTGGCCTTGGCAGCTTCAAAGTCTGCCCACGTAGGTGTGACGTCGTGAGCGGTAATGAACTCGGCACAGCGGGATGCCATCGCTACCGTACCATTTTGTGTGCGGTCGTGGGCAGAGAGGAACTCGGCGTGGCGGGATGCCATCACTTTCTTACTGGTTAGTGTGCGGCACGGTGGCATGAACGACGTTTGGTGAGAGCTCTAGGGTGGAGTGGCCGGAAAACCGAATAGTGCATTGGTTTGTCAAGAGCTCAAGGACAGAAGACGGAGGAAATTTGGACTCCCCTTCAATCCTGGTCATTTGTTACCGGGTAAAATGCATTGGCGGTCATAGAACTTGTCTTGATAGCTCACTTTGATCATTGTATACAAGATATGGTGATTATATGGCACTGACTCAGTGTATAGCTCCGTGTTTGTCCGGTTGACCAGTCAAACAGTCCGCATGTGCCTCATCGTCTCGCGTTCTATATATATCTATCTATGCGGGCCTACCTATCAGTGGAAAAAGAAATAAAAACCAAAATTATGCGTATGTGAGGAATCAAACCACGGACTCATCGCTACAATGCACACTCATCAGCCAAATGAAAATGAAATACTTTGTGTTAAATGCACAAACTGATTTTTTTAATATTATACGTGATGCACACATTAGCGCACACCGTCCATAGACGCAAGTAGCATGTACGCGTGCACACACTCATGCTCACGCTATCAAACCATGCTGATGCATGCACATCACCCTCTCAATCAAAGTCCTGCTCATGGCGCAACACAACCGGCGAGCCCGTCACCTGCGCGCCCTGGCGGTGCCTGACATTACTATTTAGACGTTTGTTGGCGGCCTTCGCGAACACGGAGCATGTATTCACCTAGATCAACACCAACGTCATACTCGTGCTTGGGCGCCGAGCTGCTGGACATTAGCCATGGCTCAGCATATGACACGACGACGTGACTCGGCCCCTTTCTCATGTCTATCATCCATCACAACAACAATCTATAAAACAACCTAGCTAGAGAGGGTACTATGGTACCTATATATGTATCGTGAGAGACCGATCATAGTTCCACTGCACACGAGTGTGTTTTTGATCGATTCATCCATTATTCGTAAGTTATGCATGTTTATGTGGTGTCTAATGGCGGTCGTTGAAGGCTAGCTGGCGACAAGAGCGGTTGCATGGACGCCTGGTTGTCTATACGTGCCGCATGCACTTCAAAGGCTTGTCATCCATGAGTTCACATTTTACCACCACACCAGCGTCTGACCGCCCGGGCCTACCATAACCCATTCCATCGCCAGCGTGCTTCCCGCCTGAAACGGTCACCATCTCTCCAGAATGTCAATGCCACATTCACGGACTGAGCTTCAGTGACTTAACTGCAGGTGTACTTGGGTCACTGACATGTGGGGGCCAGATGCCTGTTGGGCCAACATGTTTGTGACCCAGCCGCACCTGTAGTTAGGTCACTGAAGCAGCGTCCGCATTCACGCTAGACGCGACTTCTCACTCGCGCCGGCATTGTAGCAGAGGGACGGCCGAGAGAGCGCCACCCGCGAGGCATCCCGGTGCAAGTGAGTGCTCCACATTAACGACACCAACGCCATCCGTCCATCCGCCGCCCACATTAATGACACACGACTGCCAATGAACCTACTCCGGCGCCAGCCATCCATCTGTCTGCCATGACTCATTGCCATTCACCCACTATATTAACTTCAGCTCCAACTCCCAGCCATAGCCAAAGACCCACAGTCATTCTCCTCTGGTCCCTTCCTTTTGTCGGCACCACTCCAACCATGGCCTCCTAGCACTCCAAAGCTCTCTTAGACGCATTGTCGCAGGAGCAGATGAACGAAATAGGCGGTTCCGCCCGGGCGCGCTCGAAAGCTCTCTTGGACGTACTGTCGCAGGAGCAGACGAAGGACATTGCCGGCTCCCCCGTCTGGCCTCTGCCGCCACGACCACGAAGCCGGCGCGCGTGCGTGGGCACAGACGACAGTGAGGAAGAGTAGTACATGGTAGGTCGCCGTCGCTCTGGTCCCAGGAAGGCCGCCGCTCCTCCACTCAGTCGACGCCAAGCTTGGTGGGGTAAACATCAGCGGCCAATTAGCCACTTGACGACGACGTGGAGGCGGAAATCTTCAGAACCTTGTGCTCCAGAGGAGTAGGTTAATGAGGCACAACTGGACAAAGCTGAGGTGGATGAGGAGGAGGCAAAGGCAATAGCCGGAGTGTCAGTTCTCGGGGCTCATGGCCAGACATGGTGGTCGGGCGTCGGCGATCGTTTAGATTAGGTTTACAGTAGGTTTTAGTACGGTATGTATGATATATGTAATGAATATCATCCTGTTTATAGGAAAACTTTTCAAAATGTAATGAATTTCATCTGGTTAATTTGAAATTTGCTTTGTTCGCACAAATTTCGCTTGGTTAGTACATATATATGTCGAAAGGTATGTGGGCAGCATTGGATGGCATCCTCTGGCATCAGTGTCCTTGGACAAATGCTGGTGTATATTTGTGGGTCCGTGCTAGATATGCCCTAACTATCATGCTATAATCGCTAACAATGCTCCATTATTTCTCAGGGAACTGCTATCCCTCGATCAAAATCAGATCCTTCATGTTTCGCACTCCTCCCACCTAAGACTGTAGACGCTTGCTTACATAAACATGGAGCAAGTGTACGACAGTATAGCACGTCATATCACTCAAACTAAGCTACCTAATGTGTGGGAAAGCCCCGCCCTCATCATTTTGTTCTGGATTTCTATCGATCGATCGCATGAAAATGTTACGCTTTGCACGTTCAAAAGGAAAAGGCGAAACACTTAAAGCACGCATGTCGTGTTTGCATCGCACCCCCGAATGTCCAGCTCGCACGCCGCTCACCAGAGGGGAACCGCGTTGTCTTGCATTATCACTGACATGTCGGACTGCAATTGAATAAACCGTCGATAGCCGAAATCTAATTGCTCGGCGGGCATTGGCTAAGAAGACAAAGACGGGTGAGGGAGCATAGATCGCCCGCTTGCAGCGAACGGACTCTAAGAAATATGGTGATAATGTGAGGTGGGCCATGCGGGAGTCTGGACCGCTTCCAAGCCCGCTTCTGACTGCCCTAGCCCACCAGAAAACCCCTCCGCCTCCAGCGCGCGCTCCCCCCTCTGACGCCACCTGCCTGCATTCATAGCAAGTAGTACTAGTACAATACTGGGCTATAAGCCCGCTTATGTGGAGGAGAGAGAGGCATTGGCAAAGTCAAGGAGTAGCCTCTGCAAGAGCCCGTCTATACACCTGCTCGTAGGTATAAAAGACTAATTCTAAAAAATAGGTATAAAAACAATTGTGTATAAAAAAGATGGTAAAAATATTTGAGAGGAAATAGATAGAGATAAAGTGAGAAAAAGTTGTAACCTTATAGTCAACACTATGGTACATGAGGAAGGAGGGAGTTGTGCACAACTGCACATGCCAAGTTCACTGGGCTGTCGTGTTTCACACTCCTCCATCATAATAGTGGAGACAATAGCTTTCATCAAAAATAAACAAAAATAGGCAATAGCTTTCACACTCCTCACTGGGCTGTCATGTTTCACTGGGCTGTCGTTGCGTCCTCAATATCGGAAAGAATACTTTCATTCGCCGACATGTGGGACGTCGGCCATCCTGGTCCACCTGCCATGCACAAAATTATCCTTGTCCACCTCGTTTGAAGCGCAGGCCCAACCTTTCCCACTGTAAGTTGGCCAGACGAAGGAACCATCATGATTTCGTTGAATTCCGCTTCTTCAAGAAAACTTACTGTACCCGCAATACTGCTACCACACGCGAAGACTGGACGACACTGTAGCATGTCATATCACTGAAACCCACTAGGCCAAACTAGCCCGCCAAGGATTTGTACTCCCTCCATTTCAAAGTTAGTGCAAATTCGAGTCATCTATTTTGGAATGGAGGGAATACGTCTCTGTACTGCTAATATTTTGTGTTGTCAAAAAATATCCTTTGTCAATCTAACGATTAGGAGTAGAAAGAGGGTATTTCTCTCTCTAGATCTCTCTCCATCCCACAACCCCTCTAGCACACATACACATTCTCTGTAGCGACTCCGAAAGTACGACATCACTACACATTCAAGCTTCCAACAAAAAATTACACATTCACGCATGTTACAAGTACGTGCCAATTTTGCTGGCTATTAATGTGAGGCCTCCTTTGGTTTAGAGGAATCTTGTAGGAATTTCATAGGATAGGATTTCTATAGGAAAATTTTCTGTAGAGCCCTTTGGTTTATAGGAATGGAATCATATTCCTATGGAGGAATTCCTCCTATCCTCCACATTTCATAGGAAAATAAACATTAGCCTAGATTCAATGGAAAAAATCCTATGATGTGAATCAAAGGGCATCTCCTTTCCTATTCCTACTCATATGATTTAAGATACATGTCACCTCATTTCCTATGAGTTTCCTATTGCTACGATTTTCCTACCCTATGAACCAAATGAGTCCTGGATGTATCTGTGAACCAACTCTTTTAGTTTGAAGTGAATTAATGTATAATTCTGGACTATTGTCTGATCGATCGCTAAGCCTACAATTTTAGGAGCTTGGGCTATTGGCCGATCGACGATGAATCAGACCTATAAGCGAACCATGAGCTCATCAGCCCCAACGTTTCTCTTCGGTGTGTGTTTTGCAAGTACTATAGCTCACACAGTAGCTAGCCTACTAACACCAAGAATCATCAAACAAGCCCTGCTGATATGATAAACAGTTCAAACTTACATCCAAGCATGCCGTATATTACATCAAAAACTGGTGAGGATACATCTATTTCCATAACTCGGAGAGGGTTCGCATGATTCACTATCAAACAAAAGTAGCAAGTACCGCTCACACAAGATAGTGCACTAGCCCTAAGATGGTTTGATAACGTGCATCGTTCTGGTAATTAAACATAATGCAAACTACCTTGAAGGATTAGATCGACCAACTATTTCTTGTCATCGATCTCTCGGGCAATGACCACATCACAGACAACGACATGGGAATTGATCTTTGGGCGATGTCCATAGGATGGACCGCGACATCGGAATCGATCTCTGGGGCGATGTCCACAGTACGGACAAACGGCACCGGAATCGATCTCCGGGGCAATGTCCACAGGAAGGACTGCGACATCGAAAACAATCTTTGGGGTGTTGTCCACATGACGGATCGCGACATCGAAATCATCAAGGACGTCCACCGGAACCTGCACAACCCTAACATATTAGCAAGAAAATTACAACTAATCAAAAACCACAAGTATGGTCAGCCATTTTTTTTACCTTGTGCAGCTCACCAGGGGATCCCATCCTTCTAGGGGCCATCGACTTGCCAGGGAAATACTGCTTCTCAACGGCGACTATCTCCTCAAACTCGGCCTTGAGCCTCTCATAGGTGGCCACTAGAGTTTCTAGGGTAGGCATGGTGGGGCCCTAGCTATCCTTCCAGCTTTCCTTGAGGAGTTCCATCCGCCAACTTCATCAACTCTTTGTCCAGTGCTTGTCTCTTGGAGTTCTTCGTCTCCATGGGTTGGCCCGCCAACATGGCCAACTCGTTGGTTGGTGCTCACTTCCTGGAGATCTCTGTCTCGAGTGGGTTGTCTGCCATCAACTCTTTGCCTAGTGCTCCAGGAACCATCAATAAACTGACAAACAAAAAGCAACCGAAGGGAAACCACAATCGCAACGAAAATGGGAAAACGATAGGTTGTGAGAACCGGTCGGTGCTTCGCAAAAAGAAGACTCTTGGAATGAAAATATAGTAGCATCACGGATTCGCCCATGTTTCCTTCGTCGGTACAGAAGAAAAATGGCAGAAGTGAGTAGCCTGGAGTGAGGTTTTGTTCAAGGGCAGAAACGGCTTCAACGAGCATTCCAGTGAAATGATGGTTTATTCATCCAGTCCAACTTCGAGGCCACTTTACCACTGCTAGTAAAGGTGTGGGTTTTGTGATATGATGGGTCATGACGGCCACACTGGGGTGACCGGTGAGTCTCGATTGTAGCACCTCGCTGTGATTTGGTGGATGGCACGCAGACCTAGATACTATGATGTCCCGCATGTAGATAGAGCGGCTAGTGATATACAGTGTAGTACTCCCTCCTTTTCGGTTTAGGCTAGTCATAGTGGGAGTAACTTAGCAAGTAACGTACTGTAGTCCAAGACAAGTTTGCTTATGTGGCATGTATTTAATGTGGAGAGATCTGTTTAGAGTAACATAATATGTTATTGTAATATAGCGTTTTCCAAGATAATATGAGTCTACAAGCTAATAAATGAAGCCATCTATGACACTACTACTATGTTACTTTGCACTATGGAGGTAGTAACTTAGACTAGTGCATGTGCATGACACTAGTATAAGTTTCTCCCCACTATGAGCACGCTCATAGGGCTCAAATATGAAATCTCACAAACCAAGGCACATGGTGACTGGAGGAATGTATCTCGTACTTAACAAAACTACCCAAACTAAATTGATGCATTAATTGGGACTAATTGGAGTGCATGCATGCTTGGCCACTAGATGAGTAGTAGCATTACATGCATTGGTGAGTTCCTTTTAAATTCTTGCATGCAAAGATTTAATGCGCTTTGGAATCTCCAAAGGAGATAGAGATGAGCCCTTTAAATTGGAAAAACAAAAAAATTGAGATAAGCCATATAAACCGGAAAGGAGGGAGTAGTTTGGACGACAGACGAGGAGCTCTTTCCTGGTTTATTGGTCCCTATGATAATCTGTGCCAAATTTTGACTACAAATTTAACTCACCAAATGTTCATGCATGTTACAAAAAATTACATCATTGAAAACTACGTTCACGAATCAAAGGATATAATTTTTGTTAACATGCACTAACATTTCGTCAGTTAAATCTTTTGTCAAAATTTAGCACAAATTACAAAGGGGCCCAATAAAGATTGTACTCTCACATTTTGTTTTGAGGACACTCCCACATAGAAAATATAAATAATAATGAATGTTGGGGAAGCCCATGTTTCCGATAATTTTAGCTATGGGCTTGCTCACAAATTTTATGAGGTGCTGGTTGTTCACTCAATGGAGGGTCTAGTACCAGACATGAATGATACAAAGTGCGACCTGGCACACCGTAATGGCATATTCAATGCAAGACGCTTAAGTAGATGCTTATGGAGTAAGAAATAAATATTATTCAATTTGGAAAATCCTAGGCACTCTACCTCTCAACGCGATATGTTAACAACCGGCGCTAATTGAGGGCAAATTGAACAGCCCATGCGCATGTTGCGGGAGAGAAAAGGACTAACCGATCGATGTCTATCTTTGCGCCAACATAGTGTCTGGCGCTAGGATTCCAAGGCCTACCTGCCAATTGACAAGGAAATCAGCAGGAAATCGATCCTGGCGCACTCCGAAGCGCCTAGTGTTGGATATGCCCTAACACCACTTGGCTTAAGCGGGTAGCTATCTCAAAAAACAATCAACAGCTAAAAAATGGCGACCTGGCACGTACACAATTTTATAAGATTTTTTTGATGGAGTGAAAAAAGAAAACTACCCCACTATACGTATATATATATAGGCCGGAGCCTCCGCGCTTGCTTGCTAGGGTTGCTCTAGTCACACACTCTCATCCTCTCTAGATCTAAGCAAGATAGCGGTGGCAACACTATCTTTCTATCCTCTCCGCTGGTTACAGATCCGGACATATCCCCTCCGCCGATGAAGGGGAGGAGGGGTAGTGTTTAGGCCGTCGTCGACAGCGAGGGAGGAGACCCACTGCCGTCCGCAACGTTATCTCTAGCGGAGCGCCAGCGTGGGAGGTCCTCTGATCCCTTCATCACTGCCCTAGTGTCGGCGGATCTGGCCTCCCGCCACCCACCTATCCACATCGCGACGACCTTCAGGCATATATCATCCTTCGAAACTGGCCTAGCTCTATTTCCCCAGCTCGCTACGTCGCTGCATGTGCATCATTTCCTACCTCTCAGCCCCTCTCGATTGGATGGTCCAACGTCACCTAATTTTTTTCTATTGTTAGAGGTAAAGCTACTTCATTGAGTCGAATCTTATACTTGGTTCAAACAAGAAATAAAGGGGGGAAATTTAGTATGTACATTGGACTTGGTACAAACAGGAAGGAAAGGGGGTGAAAGTAGTACAGACTGGTCATCCAACCGGTCTCTTGGTCCAAAAAGGAAATATAGGGGAAACGATGTACATAGTGGTATGACCAGGACTAGATTTGCTATCCACACATAGGAGTAGGTGGCTAGAGTGAACAAAAATTGGGACCAGCCCTGATATGTTTCTTGGATGTTTGTTTCTCGGGGCAACAAACTCTAAATCACCACTTTATGCCCCGGTTTAGGTACATGGTGCTGGAATGCTGGTGCACCCACTGTCCCATGCCCTTATAGCAAATATTTAGCTGTTCTTAATCTAATGCCCCTGGTAAAATGAAGCCATTCCACTATTATAAGCCACGAAAAGTTTAGCAAATTGTTTTTGCCAGTAATTGTTTGAGGCTCTGACTGTTTCCTTTGTAGCTTTTTGTGCAAACAGGGATATCCATTTCACCTCGTTGCTATTGTGACCTTTTGGTGCACTGAACAAAACACTTCTGAAAAGAAGTGACTTCTGTGCTGTTTAACTGGAATGTCAGAATGGAACTGTTGGTTCATTTTGGTGGAACTGCACAAAGGGAGATCTGTGTTCCAATCTTCATCATCCATATTGGCACCATAACCATCCTTTAGGTAAGAATGATATTTAATGCATGTGCTTATCTCTATTTTGCGACCGCCATGAGAAAATAATGCTATCATTTACTAGTACACTTGTACTCCCTCACTAACAAAACCAATTCTGAAATAGAAGGCCAATCATGTACTTGGTTTCACCAACTGGTGAGGAGAAAGAGAAACTGAGCATGAAGAGGAAGACGAAGAAGAATAAGAAGGAGGAAATGAAGAAGGTCACACAATGGTACCATCCTATGTTATCCAGACATCTTGCTAGTGGTATTGTATTGCTGTGTTGCTACTAGTCTTAATTTACTTAGTAAGATGCCCATGTGTTGCACGTAACATCAAGATGCATTTGTATGAGTAGTTTATCTTATGAGAGAAAAGGATGAATGAGGGAAGGCCTTATGTGCAAATGTGGAGAGGGGTGTGGGTATCTTTTTGCAAAATTGCCATAGTTTCCTTCCTATCCATCAAATATAAATCGGACGACCTATATTGCAGGATGGCAGGCACACCATCATCACCAACTCTATTTTTTATAAGAGCAGAGTTGAGATAGATAGAGAAATGCAGCAGAGTAGTACTTGGGTTGATGACACATTATACTAATTAA
Organism: Triticum dicoccoides; assembly: GCF_002162155.2. Lineage (NCBI taxonomy): Eukaryota > Viridiplantae > Streptophyta > Magnoliopsida > Poales > Poaceae > Triticum > Triticum dicoccoides. The sequence goes on from NC_041392.1 coordinate 347,352,752, forward strand.
CTGGATTTTGGATGCATGTGTGACCCAGCTCTACACAATCAATAGTGCCAAGGTGATCTTGCTGATGCCGAGGCCTCAGTCGAGGCCATTCAAGAGCTCCGGCAATGTCTCCCTTACATGTGAGACGATCCTCCAGGGAGCCCTTCTAGTTCTGCCATCTCTCTTGCAAGGTCACTTAATTAATTAGGAGTCCTTAAGTAGCACTAATTTATTGCTACATCATGTCGAAGTTAGAACAAATCTTTAGTAGCACCCTATGCTGAATCATGTACGTGTGTATGTGTGTCTGTGGAGGTGAATCATGTGGTGGAGGAGGGAGGGAATCTTGGTAGTGTCATGACATCATAATGTTATTGTTTTGCATGTCAATTTATTGCCATTAGTTCAATGAGGCAATGTTTTGTGTATTTTCCATCATGAATTTAATGGTACTGTTAAAGTAATATGCTAATGTCTTTCTATCCTTTCTCACTAAGCTAATGAAGGTTTCACCTTGTTCCTACTTGTGCAAACCGGGATCTTGTTGTGCCAATCGTACATTTTAGTGCTTTAACTCTGCTAGAAGTTCTTGATAATGTTTCGATATAATCTCACCACTGGTAAATAAGAGTGATTTGAACCATATGTTGGAAGTGCACAAAAATATATACTATTGAGTGATTCCAGTGAGTGCTTTATCATCTCTTCTGGGTCTACTTGAATAATCGTTTTTTCTCAGGTTGGTATAGGCCTAAGGCCTTCATCCATATTAGTTTGTTGTCATCTCTATTTGTATCGTGCTATTGTGTTGCTACTGTCATGAGAAACTCCTTTACCTTTACACGTTAAAGTTTTGCAACCTATGATACATGGCAATGCTTTGAGTGTTGAGCTAATTGGCACTGATTAAATAAAATAATACCTTTCTTTAAGCAAGAGTACTATGTTGCTAACTTTATCCGTTAAGATAATGAGGGTGCTTCTATTTGTTACTGCATGTTTCATCAACTAGTCCCACTATTACAATAATCTCACTCTCTCAATATATGTGCCAATAGGGATGCTCAATTTCGGTGGAACTGCACAAAAACTTTGGGTGCTTCATTGCCTTGACTGCCTCCTTCCTTTCCTGTCAGTTGCTTATCTCGGCTTCCAGTCAAAGGAAATAGTAATTGGTATGCTACCTCACACAGGTTGGTACCGGTCTTTATCCTAATTATTGTGATTGTCATATGTATTAGTAATTTGGTGTTGTGCTATTGTTTGCCGATTTCATAAGGAGTAACTTGGAGCCTGAACTCGCAGGTAAATCATTACATTGGGCGATTTCAGTAGAACTGCACAAAAAGATCAGATGGATAGGTACTTATGCTGATGCTATGTACTTCAAAGTTCACTTAGATAAGCATCGATGTTGACAAGAAGAAGTGCCTATATTGATTTGAGTATGAACCGCCATCAACCAGTTGTCAAACTCCAAGTATTAGGAGAGTGAACGCCAAAAATATTGCTTAGCGCATAGCCTAGAAAAACGCAATCCAGCCATTGGTCCCAACTTGTGCCTTTTGGTTATTACACATATGGTAACGAACTATATGGCATGGAGTCTAAAGATTCCAGGCAAGTTGGTTGATGCGCATGTTCATCTGGCACTTAATCAGTCTGCACGCCAGGGATGCTCCATTTCAGTTGAACTGCACAAAAATTTGGGTGGTTCATTTTACCGACCGCCTCCTTTCTTGTCTACAATGTAGAGTTTTGGTGAGCTATAGGACCAAGATGAGCCAGTAAACTTGTTGGATCAAAGTAGTGGCCAAGTTGCTCAAACCTCCCTCAGCATCAAGGCCACTATCTCGAGGATAAACCTACAAGCAAAGTTCAGATTGTCTGTGCTGCCTCTTATGTACTCGAAAGTTTACTCGTACAAGCATTAATTTTAGCAAGAAGTACCTCCGACTGAACACCATTTACCAGTATGTACCCTAGGTAATTAAAGTTTGTTCATGGATGATATTGGTTGTGATCTCAATCATTTGGATGCATAAACACATTGAACGTGTGTATATCTGAATCTTTTTGTGAATTATCCATGAATATTGTCTCGTGATCTATCAATCATTTGGATGCATAAACATGCTGAACTTGTGTATATATGAATCTTTTGGGTTGTTGATTGTGAATGTTGGCTATGAATATGAACGTGTCCTGTGAACCTAAGTTTTATATGAATGTTTACCTTTTCTGTTGTACTTGTGTGTGAACTTGTTAGTATATCTACTGTGGGATTTGTGACGTGTGGGTGTCAACAGGGCACCTTCTTCTTGAGACGAATTGCACCTACTTGTTAGGATCTTTTTGCTTTGTCTTCCCCCTCCCCCGCTCAACCCCTGCAGTAATGTTTTCGACATCAAAACAAACATAGTATTGCATTGTTTTTCGGGCTTTACGAAAAATCGAGGGGTGAGGCCACACGTTAGTTGACTAAGTTTTTCATATGTAGTCAGTCGAATTTCCAGCCGTTGGATATGAAATCAAGGGCCTGCAGTTCATCTTCAACCTCCACCCCCCAGAGCCGCCAGCCACGACCGGCTAAACCACCAGCCACCGCCACCTGCAGCCGCCCCGCCCGCCCCAAACCACTCCCCACCGTCGGTCAGCCGCCGCCCCGGCCATCCCTCTAGCCCCTCCCCCGGGCCGAGCTTTTTCTCCGGCGATCCCCACACCACCGCCCCACCATCGTGCCCCCACTGCCAGTGACCACCACCCCCATCCTAAACCCTAAGATAGATATTGGGGTACCTCTTCG
>NC_041392.1:347356323-347481924 GCF_002162155.2 Triticum dicoccoides
GCGGCTGGTTCTTCCTTAACTACGGCGAGCCCCCCACCCCCTGAAATGTAGCTAAATCGAAAATCGAGTGCTACTTTCTATAGGTTTGCTTGCCTAGCAAATGGGTTGCTGGTCCACCATGGACTAGGAGGCTAAAAATACAAGTTTTATGGTCCAGAGGCAAATAAAAAATGCCATCGAGAGCCATCCACTGAAAAAAAACTTGTGTCTGATGTGCTTCTTCAGTCGCGCCACCGCCCCCCTCTTTAATCCAATTCGTTTCATTCCCCAACCGGCAGCACGAGACAGAAGTTTGTTTCCCCATCGCACTGCCAGGGGATTGAAGAAGCGTGACATCAAATCCAACACCGGTGATGGCTGCTTGTCCAAGTGATTTTCACATAAGAAACTGCATGTTTCAGAGGCAGAGCATTTAAATCAACAGGCACTTTTCAAACATGGATAACAGAATGTTGGAAATTTTATTCATGGTAAAAAATGGGACTAACTACAAGTTAACATCATGCTGATTAACATTCATGTATGGCACATCTTCGTATGATACAAAGTCAAAAAGATATGCTATTTTCAAAATGGTAAGACAATGTTGAGTGTGCCAAAAAGTGGGTAAACTAGGGACGAAATTTTGGTAAGTGTTAGATATTTTACAACTGCACTAGTTGGAATCGAACCCGAGCAGTACAACTTTTGGGTGAGAGGGCTACAGCCATCAGGCTAGTGTGGTATGTTCGACAGAATGAAGGCATCTTCCCCAGCTCCGGTTCTTTCCCGTCCGTGTGCGCTCGCTGTGGCGCCGCCGTATGCCGTTGTCAACATGCTCAACAAAATGAGAGGAATCCGAGGAGTACTGTATGCCAAGAGACTGATAGTGGGGACCCACCAGGTCCAAGCCATACTCAAGCAAGTGCCTCATTTGAAAAAAGCTTCCTCCTAATTGTATACTGATGTTGGGGCCCACAGGTTTGTCAACCTAGTAAATAAACAAAATAAATTTCCAACGATGACTGTCATTGGGGAGCTTTCTTTAGGGGTATCGGGGATCTTTTTGTTGTTGTTGTTGTTGCTGCAAGAAAGGAGTATCGGGGATCTAGCTGGTATCATTTTTTACCAAAGGGCGAACTAGTATCAGCTAGGCCTAGGTTCTGTATTTTAACATGCGTAGCCCATGACATACCGAGACAGTGGTTTCAACTAATTTTTTGAGGTCCATCATGTACGTACCGACCTATGGGCCTCCTAGCTTAGGTTTTACTTTTTCTTAAAGATCGGCAACCCAATGTATTTTTTTAATAAAACACATATCTCTTTTCTATTTATCTATATACTAGCAAAAGAGCCCTTGCGTTGCAATGGGAGAGAAAACATAACACACGCTCTTAACTCAACAACAATCACTCAAGACCACAAATAGGTCCATCTCCTTTATTTTTGCGAGGCATCATATTTTGTGTTGCCGCTTATCCTCCTTCTCACCCTCGCCGGTGATGGCCTTGGTGTTCACACAAAACAATAAAAACGTGTGTTGAATATGGTTAATCCTAAGGCGTCTCTCTCTCCCCCTCCCACTCTCTCTCTCTCTCTCGCTTTCTCTCACTCTCGCAATGAGAAATCTGTTGTTTTCCCCTATGACATTTTCCAGAGGTATGCATGTGTAGTCATCAACGTTTTCTTTTCCCTATATGGTTATAGTGGGGTGTTTATTTGCAATCTGGATCGCCGCTAGTATGAAAAAAAACTGGATCTTGCACTATAAATTATAAGTTTGCTTCCATAACAATATTTTTAAAATATTTAATAGGTAAAATTAACATCATATTTAGATTCCACACATTTTCAATAAAATTTCATATATAATATGTTAAAATTGAAGTTACGGTTTAAAACATACAGATAATTTAGAAAATCATTTGATTTGAATCAAATATATTCCAAAAAATATTTAAAAATACTTAACAGGTAAAAATAATATCATATTCATATTCTACATATTTTTCTAATCAAATTTCATATATAACATGTTCAAATCAGAGTTACGGTTTAAAAGATATGGATGATTTTAAAAAGCATTTGTTTGACTTAAATATGATCCACGGATGAATTATCTAAAACATCAGGGGGTTTTCAAAAAATGTAAAATAACGGTTCGGGTGTGACTTAAATCCGGATGGCAGGTTGATTTCAAGAAAAGACAAGGACTTTTCTATAAAATACGAAAATAATGATTCGTTTTAACTTAAAACAGGACTGCGGGTTGAATTCTCTAAAATAGAGGGACTTTTCTGAAAAATGCCATGACGGACGAAAGAAACCCAATTTGCTTTATTATTAGGTAAAGATAAGAATAATGATGTTGTGACCAATTTATGTTTTCCCTTCTAACCACCTTATATATATTTATATTATTACTATTATCGTATATTTAATAGAGACTTATATATACATTATGAAAACATCCCACGTCTTATTAACTTATAGAAGTAAAAGTAAAATTTTAACAGAAGTTGGCAAGGAAAATGTCAGGAACCCGATCCTAAGTCACACCGATCTAGCATGTAACACATCATATCACTTTGCGGCCTCACGCACGGTATCCCCACGGGTGCCACCTTACCTGGCCCGGGACCGTTTGCGCCTTTTGGCTCACGTATATGATAGTGTCGCTAGCATCCATATGACAGAGACCCCGGGCAGACATGACTAGTCGTCAATCCAAAGTGGCACTAACTTACATGGACAAGCATACATGAACCAATAACGAACATGTCGGTCATCAACGTATGAACCCAAGTCGTATCAAGCTATAAGGACTTAAAGGAACAACACGTGACATTTACCCGAAGGGACGGACACAGGAACGAAGAAGGACACATGCCGGCCAGCCTAAGTGTTTCGGAGTAGTAGCAAGCTACCATGACTCAGTGGAAGCAGTAGGAGACATTTCCCGGTAAGAGAGGCTACCAAGAATAAACAAGTAGCTTGTGGGATCCCACACATACCAAGCATTTCAATAACATACACACAATATGCTTGATATGTACAAATACAACATGGCATCACAACAAAACTCTACGACTAAAAGTATTTATTCATTAGGTTTGGAGGAGCCAGATATTCCAAACATGGGTATCATGACCCAACATTTAAGTCATACAAGCCACAAGCACAAGCGGAAGCATAAACATGTCTGAGTACAAACAACTACAAATGAAAAAGGCTTAGAAGCCTGACTATCTACAAGAGCCTCCCAAGGGTACAAGATCATAGCTGAGGTAACAAGCTAAACATCGAAGTCCACACGAAAACTACTATTGAGACTGATGTTTCTCTGCAAAAACATAAATTAAGCAAACGCGATTACAAATGTACACAGCAAGACTTACATCAGAACTATCTACATATGCATCAGTATCAACAAAGGGGGGTGGTGGAGTTTAACTACAACAAGACAGCTTTGACTCAGTGGCTACCCTGAACTACGTATGCAAGTAACTCTTTTGAGGTGGTGCACACGAGTCCACATATTCACCATAACAATACACCACTATGGATCCACTCCCTTCTCCCTACGAGAAGGCCATCCATAGCAATCACGCTTATCTTGCGCATTTTAGAGTATCCACTTTCACTTGTCTATGAACTGTTAGGCAACCCAGACGTCCTTTACCGTGGACACATCTATTTGAATAGATGATGTTAACCCTGCAGGGGTGTACTTCTTGACACATGCTCTCGCCACTTACCACCATGTACACGTCATGTATCTCGGCAACCTTCAAGCGGAAGCCTGGAGAGGGTGTTGGCCACGACCTGACTAACCACACAAGTCTGAGAGGAAAAGCACGGGGAAGTCTGAGAGGGAGACCAGGGAGGTGTGTGGCGTCGCTAGAGGCCACAAGCGCGAGCAGGCAGGCTGGAGGTGGCCGAGCGCGTGTGTGCGTGCCGCGGGCACACATCTCGTGCCTACTGGCACGAGGTTGAAGACAGGGGAGGAGTTGGGCTGGGCTAGCTACAGTGCTGGGCCGCACAGGTGGGCTGCAGGTAAGCCAGGTAAGTCCTCTCTCTTTTATTTCTGTTTTTCTATCTATTTTCTCTGTTTTGATTTGATTCAAAGACCAAAACTCTTTCATAAATTCTAAAAATAATTCCTGGGCTCTCTCTGAGTTATTCCAGATGCCCTAAAAATAAATCTAGAAGTATTGGAGCTATAACTTATTTTATAACATTTATTAGCTCCAATTCAAATAGGTAATGAGTTGACTCAAAAATCCAAAAATGTCCTAGAAATATATTCATCATTTTTGGGCATAGGTTTCCACCTTAACCAGAAATCATTTACTTTTCTTAAGGCATTTTGGGCTCATTGAAGATTATTTTAGGTTGAACCTATTTGATTTGATCTGGTGCTAGGGTTTGATCAATCCCCATTTCAGATTCAGCTGAAGTTAAACATGATGACATGAATGCTAATGCAACTAATTACAAGCATCAATCTAGGGCTGTGACAACTCACCCCCACTAAACAGGAATCTCGTCTCGAGATTCAAGACGTGAGGTAAGAAGACAAAGGGGACACATGGCCAACACAATCTTCATGATCCAATTGCCCTTCTCGAAGATATTGATTCACTGATTCAAATTGATCTTGACGCCTTTGCTTTGAAATCTTCATCCAACACGACGACAAAAGGAACGAGCAATCCTACAATAATTGATCTTATCAAAGATGGAGCAAGTCATGATGAACTCATGAAATGAGATGTTGAATCATCTCTTGAGATGAGACACACACATCAAGAGGGATGGAAAGAAAGAGATGAAGAAAGTTCAATTTGGTAGGCAATAGTTCCACACTTGAGTAAGATGGTACATGGTTTCAATATAGCGAGAAGTTAATTGTAACGATTCCATAACGGGCACCTTAGGGAAGGTGAATCGTAGAACTATTTCCTTAAGTGGCAACAAGAATTACTTTAGATATCTAGATCATTGAAAATCTTCATACCAGCCTGAGGCAATTCACAATTGATTGCTTGAAGGAATTTGAAAGAATGGCATACTCAGTTTGGAAAGGAAACTAGAGTTATAAGACAACTCGGCAAACAGGAGGCACATTCCAATTGATACCGAGGATACAACCTAGTGTCTGAGCATGCTCTCAAGAACTTGAGCATTTCCATATTCATCAGGGTCTTACCAATTTCCGTGTCGAGGATCCTGGCAACACATCATACTATCATGATGAATAGTGATGGACAATGCAGATGCAAAGGAGGACAACATTTTCTCTGATTCCGTCTTAGAGATGCCAGGGAAACGAAATCTGGATGATCGACCGAGAGACATTTAGTACTCTGCTTCTAATGTTCTCCTTGATTTACTAGATACCACGACCATGCTTAAAAGCATCAACATAGCTATAAAGTAAAGGTCGGACTTCGGGATACAAGGATCCATGAGGAACAACTTCTAGAATAACTCACTCGAACTCCTCATGGAGAAGATGGTCAATTTGCTCAATCAAGATACTATAATGATAGATCTTCTGGCTAGGTGTGTCAGCTAGAACCTTGTCGGGACGTACATCATAGATCTTGCAAAAGTACCAACCATCATATCTTCCTGAGATTCAGATCTGGTTGGTAAAAGGATCTTTCAGAAATCGTGTCTAGAAAAGAAAGTGTGCAACACAAACCGACGAAATGACGTGGCGAGATTCTCGGGAGATGAACTACGATAGCAAGCTCCAAAACATGAGCTGGCTCTGCTACATACATGTGAACATGATGTCCAAGACAAGCATTTCCACATAGTAGTCTTACAACAAAACACTACCGAGTTCAGGTGGGGAACCATCATCGAGGATATCGAAGCCCTTGTATACTTATCGATGAACTTCTTATACTTGAACAAATCAATCAGTGGCTTGGTGTGCTAGGGAATACATATGGAATGGAGGTAGCGAGCCTATCAGACCATAGAATACTTCGCACATGCGTGACTAACTTGGGATGATTCCAGAGGAAGCAACATTGACCTTCTCGAATTCACGGCGGCAACTTGCATCAAATGCACATGAATTAGAGGAAGTCACTTCTTTCATCCGAACATATGCTTCATGAACGGGTCATGAAGATAATACTTATAGAAGATTCCAACACTAACTTAGATGTTCAACATGAATCATGGAAAATATGAAACTATTGTCAATGTGCTCAACAACAATCCATACATGCTTCCATATAGGAAGAATTCCACAACTATGTGAACAAGGCGATAGTATTGGTCAAACCAAAAGATGTAATGGTGTATGCTCGAGGGATCAACCATGAGTAAGACAACATTACGAACATCGTTGGTTCTGAGTTGACTTGAAGATAGCCCATACTCAAGTCAGAGTTTGGACAAGACAATAGATCCAACAATTGATCATGAGGATCAATTGATGAAGATATTATCTTTCTTCAACACACACACACAGAGAAGATATCCCTTAGAGATGAAGTAAGTCGGACAAACTTTTATCTTCCAACTCTCCAAGTTGTTGTTTAGCTTAACCAACTAGCTCAGGGGTATCCAACACAGATTCTTGGAGAAGGGGTGGTTACAAGAACCCAACTTGATCACTAGCTCAACATAGCAGTCAGGGAACAACCTGGCGATACTTTCGAGAAGATATTCGGAAAATCACAAACCACAGATATGTTATTAAGCTCGAGAACAATCTTGCTTTTCAGGGCAAGATGATATGATAAAAAGAGTGAGGGATTGACACAATCCTAACTCATTAATCAAAGAGTGCATCGAAAATAAGGACTAGGTAGCACGATCATTCTTAGGATGATGATTCAATAACCAGCATGCTAAGAGTGAGAGTATTGTCCATTAACTACCACGCAACGAGGTTGCTAGGAGTATTGATTTCACATGTCACAGTTCACTTGTCGGCATTCCGGTTACAACAACACGGGATAGAGGAATGAATAATGATGACGAGAAGTATCACTGCGTCAAGAATTCATAAGTTGGTGTGCAATTCATATGATATTCTTGACAAAGAGGGAAATACTCCAGGTAAAACAAAGCAGAAGTTGGATTGGCATTTTGATCTGTGGATACAACTACTTTGACCCAATCCTAGAAATGGATGAGATACTGGCGTTTGTTTCTCCTAGTCATTCCGAAATAGAATGGCTTGACGGACGACAAGAATAATAGGCATCGATAACACAAATTCACACATACTCTTGACTATCACTTGATAGATGATGGTTAGAATATAGGTGAAGAGGGACAACTCAAAGGAACATATAACTTTCTGATTTGTGGATGCATAGGTTAGTAGGTTGAGCAAGCTCAACATTTCTTCCGGATAACCCATGCAGAAAGGTAGAACTGACATATTCACAATATAGAATGGAGGACTCATCAAGATCACTCTGGTTGTGATCTTTTGGTTCAAAAGAACTTCTGCCATATTGGTTCATGGTATTGGAAGAATGATACACCATGGACCTCGAAGACAATCACAAGATTACTAATTTCCTAAAGGAACTAGCAACACTATCAACATGAAGTAAGTAGAGTGAATCTTGGGTTCAAAAACCCAGGAGTAGAATGCCTACTAACTAAATGGCATCACGGGATGCTTTCGAGAATGACAGCCAGAATCATCACACTGGGAACACAAAACATGGCAAGATTACTAGGTGACTCCCTAAAACACCTAGGGTCATAATAATAGCTCCAACATATATGTCGAAGCAATAGAGTACCTCAACTCACCAATTAGTGTGGTTGAACTGGCCCAAAGGGGCATCGGGAACGGAAAGAAGGGATTTGCAAATGCATCAGACTATTTGGAAACCTGGGATGACTCAGACAGCATAACGGCTTGTAAATGCTCAAAAAGATTTGAGACATCCTACAAAATAGTGGCATGACCACTCCACATCACAATATCAAGGTTCTGAGGCCAACTATGAACATACAGAAGTAGTAGAAACTGAAGTGAGACTTGAATTCATCAATCCTATAAGTCTATGGATTAGTAACACGTGATCCTAATAGATAGACGGGAAAGCCTAGTTTCTTAACCTCGTACCAAAGATAGGATGACTCGGATCAGAAGGCCATAAGGTAAAGAAGTAAAAAGAGCCTTACGTTCCTTCCCACAATCAATTCCCCTATATAACTAAAGCATTTCTAGACTCGACTTCGACCAGTTTGGCTTGGTAATCCTATAGGCAATCAAACTCTGATACCAAAGCTGTCAGGACCCCGATCCTAATTCACACAGATCTAGCATGTAACACACCATATCACTTTGCGGCCTCACGCACGGTATCCCCACGGGTGCCACCTTACCTGACCCGGGACCATTTGCGCCTGTTGGCTCATGTATATTATAGTGTGGCTAGCATCCATATGACAAAGACCCCGGGCCGACATGACTAGTCGTGAATCCAAAGTGACACTAACTTACAGGGACAGACATACATGACCCAACAACGAACGTGTCGGTCATCAACGTATGAACCCAAGTCGTAGCAAGCTACAAGGACTTAAAGGAACAACGCGTGAGATTTCCCTGAAGGGACAGACACAGGAACAAAGAAGGACACATGCCGGCCAACCTAAGTGTTCCGAAGCAGTAGCAAGCTACCATGGCTCAGTGGAAGCACTAGGAGACATTTCCCGGTAAGAGAGACTACCAAGAATAAACAACTAGGTTGTCGGATCACACACACACACACCAAGCATTTCAATAACATACACACAATATGGTCGATATGTGCAAATACAACATGGCATCACAACAAAACTCTATGACTCAAAGTATTTATTCATTAGGCTCCCACAAGCCAGATATTACAAACATGGGTATCATCACCCAGTATTCAAGTGATACAAGCCACAAGCACAAGCGGAAGCATAAACATGTCTGAGTACAGATGGCTACAAATGAAAAAGGCTGAGAAGCCTGACTATCTACAAGACCCTCCCAAGAGTACAAGATCGTAGCTGAGGTAACAAGCTAAACGTTGAAGTCCACACGGAAACTACTAGTGAGACTAATGTCTCTCTGCAAAAACATAAATTAAGCAAACGTGAGTACAAATGTACCCAACAAGACTTACATCAAAACTATCTACATATGCATCAGTATCAACAAAGGGGTGTGGTGGAGTTTAACTACATCAAGCCAGCTTTGACTCAGGGGCTACCCTGAACTACGTATGCAAGTAACTCTTTTGAGGTGGTGCACACGAGTCCACATATTCACCATAACAATACACCACTATGGAACCGCTCCCGTCTCCCTATGAGAAGGCCATCCATATCACTCACGCTTATCTTGCGCATTTTAGAGTATCCACTTTCACTTGTCTATGAACTGTATAGGCAACCCAGTGGTCCTTTACCGCGGACACGGCTATTCGAATGGATGATGTTAACCCTACAGGGGTGTACTTCTTCACACACGCTCTCGTCACTTACCGCCATGTACACGTCATGTATCTCGGCAACCTTCAAGAGGAAGCCTGGCGAGGGTGTCGTCCACGACCTGACTAACCACACAAATCTCTAATCCAGGTTTATCCCCTATTCGGGTTCCATCCGCAAGGAGATCTGGCCGGGGTGTCGCTCATGGCCCCAAACGATGTGTGCAGGGTTCCCAAGTCCACCTCAACGAATGGATCTACGCTTGGTACACTTTGCCATGGTGCCTAGTCTGTCTCAAGCCCACCTGTACCGGGTGCCACTTGGTAGACTACTAACACAACCCACAAACACCAGAAACTAGTTGCAACACATGGACAGAGATCAGGTTGATTAATAAGTCGAGAGAGCTTGGAGTGCCCGGAGCCCAATTTGTGGTAGTAGCCGTTCATGGATCACAAACAAAGAACTTAGTTCCCGAGGACGGTTTCAATGAGACAACCCACCATGTACTCTTACATGGCCTCTCACCACTACCTTTACCAAATTGTGTTCACACACTTAGCTCACAATAGTAGGACATGTTCACCACATTCCAATTCATTCCTGATGAATCAGACCTGACTCAACTCTAAGGAGTAGCAGGCATGACAACAAGCATGAATGAGTAGGCAAATCAGGGCTCAAACAACTCCTACTCATGCTAGTGGGTTTCATCTATTTACTATGGCAATGACAGGTCATGCAGAGGAAAGGGGTTCAACTACCGCAACATGTAACAGTTGAATCGTTGTTGTCTAATGCAGTAAAAGAGAGAAGAAGCGAGAGAGTGGGATTGTATCGGAATGAACAAGGGGCTTTTGCTTGCCTCACACTTCTGAAGATAGTATAGCTCTTCATCGGCGTCATCGATCTCATCGTCGGTACCACATCTACTGAGGGGGAACAATTACGGGCAACAGAGAGGAAACACAATCAATGCAATGCAACAATATGATGCATGATCATGACATGGCAATATGCTGTGATTTGAGCTAATGCAACTAACAACGATTTAAATGAAGTTGGTTTGAATACAAGATTCAAATTCAAACTCCATATGTGATTATTCAAATGCCATTTAATTGATTTGACCCGATCAGCAGGCATAAGTTGCTCAACATGCATGAAAATGGTACAGATGGTTAGATTGGATTTTTTTGATAATTTTTCTTATATAATTTATTTCATTCTGAGCTACGGTTGATTTTCTATGATTTTTAGAAGTTCTAACTATTTTCTGAAATTAAATAAATCGTTTAGATTTATTTAAAATCCAGGAAAGTGATTACTGCATCAGCATTACGTCAGAGTGATGTCAGCAGGTCAACTGATTGGGTCCAGGTCAAACCTGACATGTGGGTCCTACCTGTCATTGAAACAACGGCTAAACAGTGATTAAATAATCCTAACAAAACTATTTAATAGGCACTAGGGCCACTGTCAGTGGTCTAGTGTTAAACCAACGAGGTAATTAGCCTAAGCTAAGCACCGCCACATTGGCAGTCGCTGGAGTTAGGCTGGCGACGACCAAACTTCGGCGGAGCGTGTCGGAAGATCGCTATGGGGCTCCGTTTTGAGTGCGGTTTGCTGCTATGCCTTGCTGAAGCTGTCGCACATCTAGGGGTGGCAGCGGTAGCAGCTGGGACGGCCTAGGTTGACAGCGGCAAGGACTTGTGCGGTGGCCGGAGATCGGGCGTCGGTGAAAACGATGTTGCAGCGCACAACATGAGCAATGGGTGAGTGTCGCAGTGCTCGGTTGCAGTAATAGCTAGCTCAGGCCGCGGCGGCGATGAGGTCTGACGGCGGCGAGCTTTGAAGCTCATGGGGACGGCAGCTACATGATACTAGGGATGACGGGGCAAGGGGGAATTGGGTTACCGGCTCACCGCGGAGCTACAGGATGGTTAGCAGGCTCAGGGACGCGCCGGAGTGGCCGAATGGACGGAGAAGATCCTCGGTGGCCGGTGGTGGAGAAGGCGACGGTGGAGACAATGGAGGCCGTCCGGGATTGCTTCCTTCGGTGGAGAGGTGCTACATGGATTGGTGGAGCTCGTGGTCACAATGATGAGGCACAGGGTTGGCTGTTGCTGCGCGTAGTGTGAGGGGCGGCGGCGACAGCATTCAGCTATGCGAGAGACAGAACAGAGGAGGGGGGAAGCACGGGGAAGAGTGAGAGGGAGACCAGGGAGGTGCGTGGCATCGCGGGAGGCCACCAGCGCAAGCAGGCAGGCTGGAGGTGGCCGGACGCGTGTGTGCGTGCCGCGGGCACACACACCCTCATGTCTACTGGCACGAGGTTGAGGACACGGGGGGAGTTGGGCTGGGCTGGCTACAGTGCTGGGCCGCACAGGTGGGCTGTAGGTAAGCCAGGTAAGTCCTCTCTCACTTTTATTTCTGTTTTTCTATTTATTTGCTCTGTTTTGATTTGATTCAAAGACCAAAACTCTTTCATAAATTCTGAAAATAATTCCTGGGCTCTCTATGAGTTATTCCAGATGTCCTAAAAATAAATCCATAAGTACTGGAGCTATAACTTATTTTATAGCATTTATTAGCTCCAATTCAAATAGGTAATGAGTTGATTCGAAAATCCAAAAATGTCCTAGAAATATATTCATCATTTTTGGGCATAGGTTTCCACCTTAACCAGAAATCATGAACTTTTCTTAAGGCAATTTGGGCTCATTGAAGATTATTTTAGGTTGAACCTATTTGATTTGATCTGGTGCTAGGGTTTGATCAATGCACATTTCAGATTCATCTGAAGTTAAACATGATGGCATGAATGCTAATGCAACTAATTACAAGCATTGATGGGCTCTGACTCCGGAATCGGCTATACGCCAAAATGACCCACAAGTCTTGGGGATCAATCTTAGTCCTTTCGATAAGTAAGAGTGTCGAACCCAACGAGGAGCAGAAGGAATGACAAGTGGTTTTCAGCAAGGTAATTTATGCAAGGACTGAAATAGTCGGCAACAGGTAGTTTGATAGCAAGAAAATTTGTAACGAGCAAGTAATGGAAATGGTAAATAAAGTGCAGCAAGGTATCCCAATTCTTTTTTGGCAAAGGGTGGGTCAAAACGGTCTCTTAAAATAAGAAAAGCGTTCTTGAGGGTACACGGGAATTTCATCTAGTCACTTTCACCATGTTGGTTCGATTCGTGTTCGCTACTTTGATAATTTGATATGTGCGAGGACCGGTGCTTAGGTGTTGTTCGTACTTGAACAAACCTCCTATTTATGATTAATCCCCTCGCAAGCATCCGTGACTACGGGAAAAATATTACGATAGAATCTAACCATATCATTAAACTTTTGGATCGAAATCGGTCCCTTACGAAGTAGTTCATAAACTAGGGTTTAAGCTTCTATCACTCTAGCAAACCATCATCTAATAAGTACTCCACAATGCATTCCCTTAGGACCAAATATCGTGAAGTGCCATGTAGTCGACGTTCACATGACACCACTAAGGGAATCACAACATACATATCTTCAAAATATCGAACACATATCAAGTTCACATGATTGCTTGCAACAAGATTTCTCCCGTGGCCGCAAGAACAAAAGTAACTACTCACAATGGATAATCATGCTCAAGATCAGAGGTGTTTTAAATAGCATAATGGATCTGAACATATAATATTCTACCAAATAAACCATATAGTAATCAACCACAAGATGTAATCAACACTACTAGTCACCCACATGTACCAATCTGAGGTACGGTACAAAGATTGAACACAAGAGATGAACTAGGGCTTGAGAGGGGATGGTGTTGTTGAAGATGTTGATGGAGATTGCCCTCCCAAATATGAGAGGGTTGTTCGTGATGACGATGACCATGATTGATACATCTCCAACGTATCTATAATTTTTGATTGTTCCATGCTGTTATATTATCATTCTTGGATGCTGTACAATCATTTTATAGCAACTTTATATCATTTTTTGGGACTAACCTATTGACATAGTGCCAAGTGCTAGTTGTTATTTTTGCTTGTTTTTTACTCAGTAGAAAATCAATAACAAACAGAGTCCAAATGCAACGAAAATTTCTGGAGAATTTTTTGGACCAGAAGACACACGATGGGCCAAGGAAGTACCAGAGGGGGGCTCTGAGGGGAGCACAACCCACCTGGGCGCGCCAGGGGGCCCAGGCGCACCTTGGTGGGTTGTGACCACCTCAGCTGCCTCCCGCACCGCCTCTTTGCTCTATAAATACCCTAGTATTCCAAAACCCTAGGGGAGACGATGAAACACAATTCCGGACTCCGCAAGTTCCAGAAAACTATAGATCCAATTCCAGACACCATCCCGGAGGGGTTAATCATCCTCATTGGTGCCTCACCAATGATGCGTGAGTAGTTGATTGTAGACCTACGGGTCCGTAGTTAGTAGCTAGATGACTTCTCTCTCTATTTTGGTTCTCAATACAATGGTCTCTTGGATATCTATTTGATGTAACTCCTTTTGCAGTGTGTTTGTTGGGATCCGATGAACTTTGAGTTTACACTACTAGAAAAACGGCTATAGCTAATATGGACACCAATGGCGCACCATGTATGTGGTGCGCCATTAGTGGCCATATTACTAATGGCGCACCTGGTATGTGGTGCGCCATTACTAGTTTTGTCTTGGCCCCACACACCTCCCCAGACTTATGGTGGCGCACCACGGGATAGTGCGCCATTACTAGTTTTAACTAGTAATGGCACACCACACCCACGGTGTGCCACTACTAACAATTGTTTTTTTCAAAACTAGCAATGGCGCACCAGTGGATAGTGCGCCATTACTAGTTTTAACTAGTAATGGCGCACCACACCCTCGGTGCGCCACTACTAACAATTGTGTTTTTATATTTTTTCAAAACTAGCAATGGCGCACCATGCACCAGGTGCGCCATTAGTAACCCTGGTTACCAATGGCGCATTCTTAGGAGGTGCGCCATTGGTAACCTGAGAGCAGCTAGATATTTTTGGCGGCCACCTACCACACTCACTTTCCCCACTTCATTCTCTCCACCTCTACCAAGCTTGGTCTCGGCTGCCTCCTCCTCGTCACCTCATTTGCACCATAGATTCACCCAAATTAAGTGGTTAAATTTCCTTTTTGATAGGTAAGTAAGGGGAAAGCTTTCTTTATGTTCTAGATCTACTTTTTTCTCCCTCCAACAACGTACACACTTTTTATGGCCTAGATCTACATATGTTTGTGGTGTTGCATATGTTTGTGTTTGCAGGTACCGGTATTTGAAATGCGATAGTTGACAATATTTTGCCTGAATGTTGATTCATTTCTGTTTCGGCGAGAATTTGGCACTATGCATTCTTTTTTGTCCTATTTTTAGGCAAAGTCATGCGAATTTTTTTTGTTGTTCTAAAATACCATTTTGCTCTACCCCGCAAGCGACCATGGTCCGCACAATGACTGAAGGCATCGTGAATTTGTTTTTGAGCTCGGCGAAGGCCGAGATGCTTCAAAAGAACGAGACGGAGATAAGATGTCCGTCTCGAAGATGCAAGCTGAAAAGCCTTATGGACCCGGATTCCGAACAAGTGCGGGACCACCTACTCTTGCGTGGTTTCATGGATGGCTATCGGTGGCAAGGTGATGAAGATGATTATGAAGTCGTCCATGGGGGCCGGGCAAGAAATAAGGAACGGCAGCAAGACAACCATGGCGAGGGCGGGCGAGAAGACGAAGAATCTCCAGGACATGATCACGAAGTAGATGCAGGACATAGTCATCATGTAGAAGATGCCAGACATGATGATGAGGAAGATCAAGACGAAGGGCATGATCATCAATATGAAGATGCCGGAGCAGATGACGATGGACCATCGATGGGATGGGTGCAGGACCCTCATACTCAAGAGCTGCTTCTCAAGCAGAAGGGTAACGCAAGAGCTGCTGCCCGAGAGAAAGCCAAGCTGGATCAGCTGGAGATAGACGCGGTTACTCCATTGTTTGAAGGATGCAGGCCCGAGGATACCCGCTTGAAAGTAACGCTCATGGCTCTGGAGATAAAGGTAAAACACAAAATGACCGACGCATGCTTCGACGAGAAGATGTCATTCTGGCACGAACGCCTTCCCAAGGGGAACAAGTGCCCAACTAGTTTCGAGGAGGCAAAGAAAATCATGTGTCCTCTGGATTTACTGCACATGAAATACCATGTGTGCATGAACGATTGCATCATTTATCGGGACGAGCACACAGAGTCTACCATATGTCCGGTGTGTGGCATTACTCGATACAAGAAGAGGAAGAAAGCTCCTCAAAAAGTGGTGTGGTACTTTCCGATCACTCCTCGTCTGCAGTGGTATTTCGCGGACCCAAAGCTAGCAAAGCTCCTGCATTGGCACGCGGATAGGGAGGAGAAGAAGCGAGAAGATGACGGAAATGATCTGGAGATAAATAAAAAAGACAAGATGCTGAGTCACCCTAAGGATGCGAGCCAGTGGCAAGCATTGAACTTCGAACACCCAGAATTTGGGTACGATCCAAGGAACATCGTGCTGGGTGGGAGCACCGATGGAGTCAATCTGTTTGGCAGCCAGAGAAGCACACGTAGCACATGGCCTGTGTTTGTGTGGATGTACAACCTTCCCCCTGGATGTGCATGAAAAGGAAGTACATTCACATGAGTATGCTAATTGAAGGGCCGAAAAAACAGGGAACGACATCAATCTGTATCTGGGGCTGCTGAAAGAGGAGCTAGACACGCTGTGGAAAACGCCAGCCAATACGTGGGATGCTGTAGAGAAAGAATATTTCCCTTTGAGAGCCGCACTGCTCACGACGGTGCACGACTATCTCGGTTATGGATATGTCGCGGGGAAGGTGGTCCACGAGTTTTGTGCATGCGTCAGGTGCATGGATGACACAACGTATCACCTGCTAGATATAGATCCTGGGTCTTCGAAAACCGTGTTCATGGGACATCGAAGGTGGCTTCGCGACCATGACTCATGGAGAAAACGCAAGGATCTATTCGATGGTGAAAGCGAACCCCGAAGACGCCCGCATACGAGGAGCGGCGAGGAAATAGATGAGTTGTTGAAAAATTGGAAAGAGTGCCCACTGCTAGGAAAGAAGCGAATGGCGCCAGAGCCGCTACTGAAGGTATGGAAAACAAGGTCTGTTTTCTGGGACTTGCCGTACTGGAAGATCCTCTGTGTGACTCACAGCCTTGATGTCATGCATATCACGAAGAACGTGTGCGAGAGTCTGCTTGGTACCCTGCTCAACATGCCAGAGAGCACCAAAGAAGGGCCGAAAGCAAGGGCAGACTTGCAATCAATGGGCATCAGGGAGGAGCTTCATGCAAACCGCCCTAATGATGATGATGATGACGATGAGGCGAAGGACACGGTAAGTCGTCGCAAAGGTAAAAAGGCCAAGAAGATCAAATATGACTGCCCTCCCGTGTGCTTCACTCTAAGTCAGGAAGAGATCGAGCAGTTTTTCACCTGCCTCATAGGAGCAAAACTTCCTTACGGTTACGCGGGGAAGATAAGCAGATACCTAGACTCAGCGAAGCAGAAGTACAGCAGGATGAAGTCTCACGACTGTCACATGCTGATGACGTAGATACTTCCAGTTGTAATCCGTGGGATCATGGACGCGCATGTCCGTGAAACGCTATTTTGCCTATGCAACTTTTTTGACGTCATCTCTTGGAAGTCGGTTGGCGTGAGGCAACTCAGAAGGCTACATGAAGAGATCGTGGTGATACTATGCGAGCTTGAGATGTACTTCCCGATTGCATTCTTCGACGTTATGGTGCATCTGCTGGTCCATATCGTGGAGGATATCATCCAACTCGGGCTGACGTTCCTGCACAGCATGATGCCGTTCGAAAGGATGAATGGTGTCATCAAAGGATACGTTCGCAACACGGCACGTCCAGATGGAAGCATAGCCAAGGGCTTTCTGACCAAAGAGTGCATCTCCTTCTGCACGAATTATCTAGGCATCGAGAACCCCGTTGGTCTTCCCGTCAACAGGCACCTCGGCAGGCTCGCTAGATGGGGTCACCACGAGGGTCGCCGCAAAATGCATGTCGACTTCAAGGGTTGACTCGCCGACTTTGAAAGAGAAAACCTAGTCACGCTACAACACATAGACGTGGTCGATCCTTGGGTGGTAGAGCACAAAACCTTTATTGAGAAGACGTACAATGACCGAGGCCAACAGAGGACGGACGGAGATATAATCAAAGAGCACAACTCATGTTTCACGTGTTGGTTCAAGGACAAGCTTCTGTCGTACCCTTTACATGAGGATTCTTCTGCAGAAGAAAAACTCATATTCGCCTTGTCACAGGGCGCCGAGCACAACCTGATGACCTATGAGGTGTACGATATCAACGGCTACACATTGTACACCGAGGAAAAGGACATGAAGAGCGATTATCAGAAATCCGGGGTAACGATGGAATCCTACACTGGTAACAACAAGGACAGTTACTACGGAAGGATCGAGGAGATCTGGGAGCTGAGCTACGCTGGAGAGAAGGTCCCGATGTTCCGTGTCAGATGGGCCAAGAGCATCCTAAAAGAAGACCGGTATTTCACCACCATGGTTGCACCCGAAGTCAAATCCAAGACCGCGGGCGCAAACGTCACCGCGAAAAATGAGCCATGGGTACTGGCTTCCCTAGTGGACCAATGGTTCTTCATTACCGACCCGTCAAAGCCCAATCGTGTTGTCGTGAGGAGAGGCAAAAGGAATATCATCGGAATGGATGGGGTCGCCAATGAGCAAGACTTCGACAAGTACGGTGACCCGAAGATGGAAGATGACGACAACGATGAAGTATCATACACCACAAGAAGAAGCAGGACCACCCTACCTAAAGGATGTCCGTTCAAGAGAAGAACTCCTTTTGTGAAAAGAAGGGCAAGAAGATTGTGAAAAGATAGCTAAGATCGATTGTATTTAAATCGTAGTCTTCATTTCTCGATTGTATTTCGACATATGGAAATGGCATTTCTTCTGTTCTAGTCTTCTATCCAGTAACCTCTTTTGTTCAAAATAGTGGGGATTAATGTTGTTTGCACTTACCTTCCTTTTGTAACTTCTCCATCACCAAGTTGAAGGATCGACCACTTTCTTCTTGGATTTGGATTTTTTGTTCTTCTCCCTCTTATTTTGTTGCAAATCATCCTTTACAGGCACCTTGGGCTTCTTTGTGTTTTCTTCTGGTATTTTAATTGTTTTTATTTATGTTTATTCTGGTAAAAAAAGTTAGTAATGGCGCACCAGGATAAGGTGCGCCATTGCTATCACGATTTTTATGGCGCACCCCTAGAAGGTGCGCCATTGATATACCAATTTTTATTCATGTTTATTTCTGTATTTTTATTTTTTACTGTTCCTTTTCCTGCTTAAATTTGCAAACATGTTTTGAAAATGCGAACATTTTTCTAACTCACAAAAAGTATTGAATTTGTTAATATTTTTTGAACTCATGAATATTTTTAAATTTCATGGGCACTTTTTGAATTCATGAATATTTTTTCAAATTTGATGATATTTTTTCATATTCATAAATGTTTTACCAATTCACAAATGTTTTGCAACGCAAGTATTTGAAAATTAGTAATAACTACTTATATCGTAACATTTTAAAATTTATGGTCATTTTCCAAAAACTTATTACATGCAACTAAAAATCCAAAAAAAAGTTAGTAATGGCGCAGCAGGAGAAGGTGCGCCATTGCTATTACGGTGTTTATGGCGCACCCCTAGAAGGTGCGCCATTGGTATACCATTTTTTATGGTGCACCCCTAAAAGGTGTGCCATTGCTAACCCTCCCCGCACTAAAAAAGGCAAAGATAAAAAAAACCTTCGATCTCAAATCCCCAATCCCCACTGCTGCCCTCGAGCCCTCGACCTGCTGCTCCTGACCTGCGCCGCCGCCCGGACCCACTGCGCCGCCGCCCCTAACTGCGCTGCTGCCCAGACCCACTGCGCCGCCGCCCAGTGTTCATCTTCATCGACATCGTCCCTGGGCCAAGGCCGAGGAGCCGCCGCAACGTCGTCATCGACCACCTCGTCCTCTACCTCCGGCCACCGCGATACCATCGACGGATTCGTCGTCTTCACTGCACCCCCGGCCTCCTCGAGCTCATCCCCGGAACCGCGGTGAACTCCTCTCCCCCTTCCCCCTTCCTCGGCCTCGATCCGTCGCCGTTCAGCCGACCCGGTGCTCGGCCGCCATGGCAGGGAGCTCGATTTTCCCGGACGTGTACTGCCTTGCCTCGCATGGCCAGTCCTTGCCGCCACCGCGCCGTCTGCGTGCATCCCGCCGCTCACTCGCGTCATCCGTGCGCGCGCCTATAGCCGCTCGCGGTTGCCTGCTCCTTTGCGCATGCCTTACTAGCCACCGCTGCTTGTTGACGCTCTGTTTTTGCGCTGCGCCTGCTAGCGCTGATGCTCCTTTGCTCGTTGCCTGCTGCTGTTGCCGCCGTCCCTGCCCACACCCGCCTACGCGTGCAGCGCCGCCGACGCACGCTGGGCCACGCCCACTCCCGTGTTCATAGTGAAAGCCGATTTTTGCAGCAACATCGATATTCTGAATCTCTCCCTGTTCCCCACCCCTCTGTTTGTTAGCCGGATGGGTGTATGTTGCTGTTACATATTGAATAGATGGATGAATGGATTTGTTTTGCTACTGTGATTGATAGCTCATGTTAGTACGTCTTAGATAAATTTGCGGCTGTGAACTATCAATGGTACTAAATCACTGCCCTTTTGCTGCTTGCTACTTAGTGCTAGTTGATAATTTGGTAATGCTACCGATTCTTAGAAATCGATGGATAAGAAGGGGTGGAAGCTCCATGGGTAAGAAGAAGATTTAGCTATAAGGTTAGAGAATTACAGAGAGTGTGCTCTATTTTATGTATGTAATCATGCCTACTGCACCTATTTTTTGGGAAGTGGCAAGATCCAAATATGAAACCCAACAAGGGAATTAGGGTTGTGATGCTACTCTAGTTCTAACTTCTAAGTTCACTGAATTTTGTCAACTTGTGATGCTGCTGCTGATGAGGACATCAATACCATTGTTACACCCATAGCCCCTGCTGCTATACATACTGGACCAATTACTAGAGCTCGTGCACGTCAATTGAATTATCAGGTACTTTCGTTTCTTGGTAACAATTCTAATGCTCATGAGAATATGATGCTGCCTAAATTGGATACATTTGTTTTGCTTACAAATGAAGGGCCTAGCTTGGACAATAAAGCTGAACCTTGGAGAAAGTTCAAGCATGGTGATGATGGCATGCGCAAGGGGGTAAAGAACGGAGTTACGAGTGGTGATTTCTAGACTTTGAAGCCACCATAAGGAGTGCCTGAAGCCTTGGACGAAATATACAAGATGTCACTTCATAAATTTCGTCCAGAGGCTATTCTAGGTGCTGCGTCACCTTATTATTGGGTTAGGCCCATGTATTTTCGAAATACTTAAGTATAGGCTGTTTTTAGAGTCTGTCTGTGTGGGGAAACAAGAGTTAGGGTTGGTTTCGGACCCCTCCTCCAAGGGCCACGAAATTCCCCCTCTCTCCTCCATATATACAGCCCTTAGGGCATCGTTTAGACTTTGGGTTTTGTTTAGATTAAAAGTTCGCCATAGCTGCAACTTCGCGTACTTCGTTTGTGTCCAACGACCAGACCAAGACGTCACAGAACCCCACCTTGATAAATAAAGCTTTCATCTTATATTCGCAATATCCAGATTGCAATCTCAGTTTCTTGCTTGTTCTTCGTTTGCTCGCAGGAAACAGGCCCTCATGGTCAGGTTGATCGTGCTCCGGCGTGAACTTTTCTGCTTTCTTGAATCACGGCTGGAGGTGGCACCTGATGGAGGTGCTGGTGGAGTGGAAGTAGAGGATGCACGTGGTGTCCATGATGAAGATCGACCTGCAGAAAAGTTAGTTCGCGCCAATGCCTGTCGATCCTGCACTTCACGTTCAGCTTTACAAGAAAGATGGAATAAACGAGTGATATTAGTATACTCCTTATACTCTAGAATGGTCTAAATCTCTCTATTTAATCCACCCATAAAACATGCAAGCATAGCTTCATTCTCGTCAACAATACCACATCTAATCATGCCAGTTTGTAATTCCTAATAATATTCTTCTACATAATTTTTTCCTTGTCTTAAGCGCTGCAATTTTTGAAGTAATTCACGTTGATAATATGGTGGAACCCAACTAGTACGCATAGCAGTTTTCAATGTAGCCCAAGTAGCTGGAATACGATATAATCTACAATGTTCAGACCACCAAACACATGCAAAGCTAGTGAAAGCACAAACAACAGCAGGAAGACGTCTCTCCTCAGGATATTGTAAACATGTAAATCGTTGTTCAGTTTCTAACTCCCAAGTAAGATATATATTAGGAACATATCTACCCTCAAATGGTGGAATATTCAAATTTAGTTTAGGAAGATGGTCATGTACCTCAGGTGGTGGTGCAGCCCTACCATTGCGATGATATGCATGAGGACGACCTAGTGGTGGTGGTGGTGGTTGCACGTAGTGCTGATTTTGATCAACCTCATCCTCGTAATGGTCCTCCACCTCTGCAGTAGCAGCAGCAGCGACAGAAGCAACAACAGTAGGTACAGCAGCACCAGAAGTTTGACCAGGCTCAATGGGAACGCGTTGTGCTCGTCCCACTTGATTTGGAAGACGATGTTGTTGTTGTTGTAGAGGTGCAACAGGCGCAGCGGGCGGTGGAAGACGCACGAGCAATTCATTAAACTTGTTATCGAGCTTTGTTTCAAACGCCTTCTCAATGCCATCTATCTTCTCCATGGCCTCTTCAAATCTGTTTAGCACATCTTCCACCTGTCCACTCATCATTTGCTGAAACTTATCATGTAACTCTTTGCTCGTCATGTTCTCCTAGTCAATCGCGTCGGGTTGTGATCCTGCCATGGTTAGCAGCAATAGAAACACACAAGAATATGATCCTACAGACTAGTAGAAAATGACGGTGGTGGAGTGTCACAAATCCGTCAAGCAAATATCAAACTCTTACCAGTTCTTACCCAGCAGCAGGCGGTGATCGGCAACCGTCGTAGTCAAAACTCTCAAAGCTTGGATACAGCTAATCCCAGGGAGTCAAATGCACGACGTAGATGTATGTGGAGCTAGGAAGGCTTATAATATGGTAGCAAAAAGGGTCAGCCATAATCAATTCAGAGATGCAAAGTTGAATAAACGCTCAACGACGGTACTGTGCTGGTCCTAGGCTAGACCATGCTAAAGACGCTAGCCTAGAACACTAACAAAATCACGGCGCTGCACGTAAACAAGGAGGAGCATGCTCTAAATTTTTTATCTTTTTTTCACATTTTTGCACTTTTTTGCACTTTCTTTCCTCTTTTTTTTGCTCCGCAACAATTTTTTTTCGAAAAGGTCTACAAATGGTCTAAAACCTGCCTAGCTAGAATTTTCTAGACTTAGTTTTTTTTTAGTTTGGAACTATTTTTCTTCTGCAGATGGCTTGAAAGTTGGGGAGACCTAATCTGTTACGACTCAGAGTATCACGTGATCTGGAACTCGAAAACAAAGCAACAAATACTGGACTCGGACTAGGACTGGTGGCGGAGATGAATCTAGTGGAAACTCAGACTGGTGGCGGATATATGTAGGATGGTGGAACTCGGACTGGTGGCGAATCGGTGATGGAGGTGGATATGTGGTATATGGCAGCGGTGATGACTATGGTGGTATATGGCAGCGGTGATGACGATGGTGGTATATGGCAGCGGTGATGATGATGATGATGCGGCGGCGACGTGACTACTTGTGAACAGAACTCGAAACTCTAAAGGACTAGACACTAAGACCAGCAACCAGACACGATGATGCAACTCCAAATTCAACACAGCAAATACAAAAAAGATTATGCAAAGGCTTAGATTGGTTTGGATAGGATGAACTAACCCTAATTTTTTTTGGCTTTTTCGTGGATTATAGGTATGAAGAACAGACTCGATCTAAACTACGAAAAACTGTAAAATCTCACCGATCAACCTGGAAATCTGATACCACTTGATAGAGGAAAAGGTGTCCCGTCTTTCAATGAGATGGTGGCTATCGTTTTAGAGGAAGTCGACTTTGACGATCCGACTATGAACGTGCGAGGACGTCGCGCCTTAGCAATCGCTAAACCATCTCCGAGGGGTTATTGACCACGCCGGAGCACGATCAACCTGACCACGAGGGCCTGTTTCCTGCGAGCAAACGAAGAAGAAGCAAGAAACTGAGATTGCAATCTGGATATTGCGAATATAAGATGAAAGCTTTATTGATCAAGGTGGGGTTCTGTGATGTCTTGGTCTAGTCGTTGGACACAAACGAAGTACATGAAGTTGCAGCTATGGAGAACTTTTAATCTAAACAAAACCCAAAGTCTAAATGATGCCCTAAGGGCTGTATATATGGAGGAGAGAGGGGGAATTTCGTGGCCCTTGGAGGAGGGGTCCAAAACCAACCCTAACTCTTGTTTCCCCACACATACGGACTCTAAAAACAGCCTATACTTAAGTATTTCGAAAATACGTGGGCCTGGCCCAATAATAAGGTGACGTAGCACCTAGAATAACCTTTGGACGAAATTTATGAAGTGACATCTTGTATATTTCGTCCAAGGCTTCAGGCACTCCTTATGGTGGCTTCAAAGTCCTGAAATCATCACTCGTAACTCCATTCTTTATCCCCTTGCACGTGCCATCATCTCCATGCTTGAACTTGCTCCAAGGTTCATCTTTCTTGTCCAAGCTGGGCCCTTCATTTGTAAGCAAAACAAATGTATCCAATTTAGGCAGCATCATATTCTCATGAGCATTAGAATCGTTACCAAGAAATGAAAGTACCTGATAATTCAGTTGGCGTGCGCGAGCTCTAGTAATTGGTCCAGTATGTATAGTAGCAGGGGTTGTGGGTGTAACAATGGTATTGATGTCCTCATCAGCTGCTACTATAGATCTTCAGAACTTGTGAATTTTGCTTAGAAACATCAACGAATTTGTCCTCTTCTGTTGATGATGTTTACTCCCTAACACAGGTCCGCCCGCCCAACGACCGCCCGCCCAACGATTATCTCACCAGTAGTGAGTTCGTCCGATTGAACTGCAACTAGAACGGTGAGCCTTGCTTGTGCTCCTCCCTCTCTTTTTTGTTTCTGGTTTCTAAGGTATCTATTAATTTAAAAATAGTGGCAGTGAGGCAGCATACTATAGAAGATAGGCCTAAATGTTATAGAGGTGGGTGAACATGATGAGCCTTTTGTAAATAGTTGGTTTGGTTGATTGCCTGGCATGAGCTAGATGAAATGATCCGTTTGCTCTATTGATTCGAGTGGATGTGGATGCTTGATAAAATTATCTTATGAAATGATTCCAATACTGGCAGCTTCTGATGTTCCAATGCTAGCAGCTTCTGATTCCAATGTTGGCAGCTTCTGATGTGAAATGACCCCTTTCTCCTGAAATGTTCATTAATTTCCGTTTCGGTTGAGAATGGGGCACTCCTAGGTCAAGAAAATTAGAAAGGTCATGCCCAATTTTCTTGACCTAGAAGGTGCCCGATTCTCAACTGAAACAAAAATTAATCAACATTTATAGACAATGTTATTTCTACAAAGCAAATATTTCTAAGTGGATTTTATAGTTTTCCCTTAAGTTGAAATGCAAACTATTTTTTCTTCCTGCAGCAAGAGTAGTAGTGCACTTAGTTTGGTGGAATTGAAACCAGAGAGTTGATTACTAATATAGGATAAAACTATGAACAATGAAGTAAATAAAACTCCAAATTAACACAATGCCTCGTGTGTTATACATATAGAAGTGCGATATCAACTCATACTTATTACTAATGTCAGTTGCTCTCTTTTTGTGTTTACAACATGAGAAATGCATAGTTATTACTAATGGTATAATCTATACCTATATGGAGTGTGTACTATTGGTGTAAATTCTTCCTTGGTTAATGATAGCATGATAGGAAATAGCAGTGAAATTACTTTCTATAGGATTTTGTTGTTGTTGTGAATTTTTAGAAAGGCTACTTAACTCACATGTTGCAGGAAAAAACAGTCAGTGCTAACATGCTGATTTGTAATAACTAAAGTAGATACTACCCTAGAGCGAACATGGCCGACAACGATGAGGCCGGCGGTTCGGGCAAGAAATTCTAGGAGCTGTCCCAGGAGATGGAGGAAGAACCTCACCGCTATGAGGACGCCGCGGAAGACACCGATCCCGACTACACAACCCCTAGTGGCTTCGGGGATGACACCACTGATGGTGCTGCCAGGGATGCCACCACTGATGATGGAAGCGAATGCAAAGATGGCAGCCAACCAAAGAGGCAACGGAAGGACCAGCACCTGAACATGCACGGCGCCGTCAAGGATGAATTTACTAAAGTGTCCTCCAGTGGGCAACCAATGGCGCCCAAAGAATTGGTCAGTGGGTACGCGGGACAACTCGGGTGCATTCTCCGGAGCACCGTCTCGGTAAACACCGAGAACCTAAGGCATCATGACTAAGGAAATTTGCGCAACCTCCTCTTCACGAAGCTGCACGAACGATACAAGTTCCCCGGTGACTTCACAAACACAGGCCTCTCAGGGAATAAAGTGAATAGTGCCTCCCTCACGAAGATGAGCACGGCCCTGGCTACTTGGAGAGCCGCGATGAAGAGAAGGATTATAAGTGGTGATAGTTATGAGAAGATCAAGGAGAGATACCCTTTGATCAGCGGAGCTGACTACGTGGAGTTCAAGATCAAGTGTGAGAGCAACGCATCCGCGGAATCAAGTCAGTGGGGGAATGATATGCTGGACTTGAAATTAGGGGTCCACAAACTCGGACCCAGCGGTTACAAAGTGGCAGAACCTATATGGGACAAGGAGGACGCGGAGCGTGCCGAGCAAGGCCTACCGCCCCTCTTTGATAAATACCGTGACAAGCAGACCAGGAACTATGTCTGGGCCCGGTACAAGGTGGACCCGGTAACAAAGGAGCTTACCACGAATCCGAAGACCAAGGCGCTTGAGCTTGTTCTGGTAAGGAATAAACCCCCGCGTAATTAGATCCATATGGTTGCATTCTAATTAATGAAGCCAAATTTCTAAATGGTTCACGTTCCTTCCGCAGGAAACTTAAAGCAGTAGCGCGGGGTCATCTCAGAGCTCCCCGTCTGGCCCTTAGGACACCACTTTAAATAGGGCATTGAACGTAATGAAACACAAGGATAAGTTCAGTAAGCCATTGTCAGCTGGTCGTGTGGCTGGCAAAGGCTTGTCCACAAAATGGTCAGAATACTATACTGCTGGGAGAAAGGAGAGAAAGACCAGCTCGGAAAGCCAGGAGCACGAGGTTCAAGAACTCAAGGCACAAGTGGTGCGGAATCCGGAGATAGTCGAGGAGCAAGTGCAAGACCAAGTGGGAGTGACGATCACCTTCATTATGCCGACCTTGCTTGAGGGGCTGCAGGGGTGGATTGCGGGCGGCCAACAGGGGCCGCCCCGATTCCCAGCTTCACAGGGAGCAACTCGCACAACGCGCCGGCGCCATTGGTGTCTCCGGCGGCGGCGCCGGCATTAGAGCTTAATGCACCCGGGTGTGGGAAGAATACGACGGCCGGCACCTCGGCAGCAAGCGGCCCCTCCGTCACTTGAACGCCCGCCGTTGGCGGTGCCTCGACATTAGCCGAGCTCGAGCCATCACAGTAACTAAGCCTTGGCCGATGACTTCGTCTCCTTGCCTTTGACTGGCATCCCTGACACCCTACATGTTTTCGCAGGGCGCCGCCAACGTTCCATGCACTCTCCTATACTTTGTGGATGGCGAGTTGATCGATGTTGCCAGGGCCAGAATCATTGAACCAGGTAACTCCGTGTTCCAGGGTAATCCAATTCCACCCAGCGTGTATAGGGTTCAACTGGTTCGGCTGCTGCGGGTCTGCGACGACTTGTTACCTCCATATCAACCCCCTGAGCCGATGAAGATGATGTGATGACCCTCAGCGCTTGCTTAGGCTGGCCCATGCTTTGGTCGAAGAGCCAGATTCGTTTGGGGGCGAGGGACACCACCCCACAGACAACACCGCCAGTCATGCCGGCGCCAAGCCATGGCAAGACCGCCGCAACGCTACCGCCGTCAGCTGATCCTGACATGCATATGGCACGGGATTCGGATGACGACGGTACATTTACCAATGTCGATAAGTACTTCAACGAACATGGGTACAGTGACGAATTCTTAGGGTCTCCTTCTCAAGAACCCAACCCTGCAAAAGACGATCACGATCTAGCTGGTACCGCGGAGAAACCCAATTGCAATAGGCGTTGTCTGGCGTTCAGTTCTCAGGAGAAGCCTCCAGCTGCCGCCTTCACCGAGAATCAAATAGCCGAGGTGCAAAATATTATCATCCCCAAGACACTCAAGAAGGTGGTCTCTGAGCAGAACTCGATCCCATTACAGCAGAAGAAGCAGATGGGACGGAAAAGAAAAAAATAACAAGGGTGTGAGCCAGCCTGCACCGAGTATGATCCGGGCTCAGGACGGGCCACCAGTAGCTAAGGATATCTCGAGGAGGGTGCATGTGGCGGGTAGGCCGATGCTACCGACTAATCTGCTCAATGCTGCAACCCGTGCTATGCGGAGTCTGCATGACAGTGTTCTTCCTATGGAGAAGCGGCATCTCTCCGAAAATGATGTGGCATACCCCATTTTCGTGGCCAAGGTGCCAGAGGGCAAGGGCTTTGTCGATAGCACCATCGGGCGTATGATCGTCCTGCGGTTTGATGACATCTTCGCTATGTTTAACATTCATCCACTGCACTACACCTTCATTCGGCTATTTTCGCTCACTATGGAGATGCGAATCATTAGAGACAAGACCCCAGACATCATGATAGTCGACCCCTTCTACATGCGTGCCAAGATCTTGGGCAGCGCCAGGGACCGGCAAGTCGCGAGTTCATACCTCGAAGGCATCATTCTGGCGAACCCAGATAAGGATAACTTCCTCGTGCCTTACTTTTCTGAGTAATTCATCCCCTCACCGCCCCATAATATATGATTTCTTCGATTTTGATCGTTATTTTTTTTTTCTAACATTCCATGTTTTGTGTAGTGACACACGTTGCACACTCGTCCTCTTAAGCCCGAAATATTCCATGGCCACGTATTTCGACTCGGACCGTCAGTCAAAGAAAGACTTCACAAATATGAAGAAAGTTCTTGATGATTCTCTCCCCGGCTACGCCAAATCTAGAGGCACCTTCTGGAGGCCAATTTGTAGGTATGGCAAGCACGTGTTCACCCATGTAACGACGTTCCCCTGCATCAAGCAGCCGCCTGGCAGTCAGAAGGATGCCTACTATGCCCTCCATCACAAGCGGACGATCGTACGGGACCATAATCACCTTCTGCTACCAAATAATCTCAAAGATTGGGCCGCACGCTTGTCGGCAATCCATGACGAGGACATCAGACAAGAATTCTTTCACATCCAGTCGAGTTTGCGGAAATCATCTATCAAGATGTCCTTCGTACCTCGGGGTAGTTCTACCTCAAATATCAACCATCCAACAGTGAAATAGAAACAACACTACAAATGCAGGCTGACAACGATCGTAATTCCATGACCATCACGAAAGACGGCGGCTTCATCCACGCTCCAGTCCCTGAGTCGAGTCGAAATTATTGATGCTATGTAGTTCTGAAATATCGATTAGATCATGTTGTAAGTAAACTTTAATGAACTTGTATGTCTCTTTAGTTTGAACAGTCGTTCAACTTATATGTAATCGATGCTATTTATTAGTAGGACCATGAATCGTGCTATAGTTGTGTTGCATTTCTCTTCCGATACTTATGTTGCATACTTATATATTTCTTATATATTATCTCTGAATTGCTACTAACGTTTTGTTTGTCTAGTGCATAGAGATGTCGTCGTATGTCGTGTACAAGGGTAAGGTTCCCGGAGTATACGACGACTGGGAGGAGTGTCGGAGATAGGTTCACCATTTCAATGGTAACAGCTACAAAGGGTACACCACTAGGGCGGAGGTGGAAGCTAGATACACTCGCTATCTAGCGGGAGAGAGGAGGGAGCGGAGGAGGAACCGGATGAAGACCAGTTTCTATGTGATGCTCATCGTGACCGCAACTCTCTTCTATGTGATGATAGTTTAGATGATCGATATCGACTTTGTAATGTGAAGACAAACTCGGCTAATATGATGAACTTTGCTAATGTCTCGAGACCTAAACTTGGCTAATGTTTGAACTTTGTTCGCTATTTCGAATTTGGAGACTAATATGATGAATTCTATTGTGTGATGTTTATATACTGTGCTATCACGTATTTTGTAACCTATGCAAATACCAGGAAAGCAAAAAATAATAATTCCTAATGTTCATAGTAGTGGCGCACCGTATTGAGAATTAGTGGCGCACCAAGATAAATACCAGTGGCGCATTATCGGGCATAGTAATGGCGCACTTGGGGCATATGTGAAGGCCAATATGGCCCCCAGTAGTGGCGCACCATATTGAGCATTAGTGGCACACCAAGGCTAAATACCAGTGGCGCATTGTGGGGCATAGTAATGGCGCACTTGGGGGCATACGTGAAGGTAAATATGGCCCCTAGGAGGCATAGTAATGGCGCACTGTTGGACATAGTAATGGCGCAGTATGTGGTGCACCACTATTATATGGGATACTAATGGCACACCACATGTGCGCCATTACTATTCGTTACTAGTGGCGTGTTAATAGTGGCGCACCTATAGTGCGCCATTAATAGCAAAAACTGGTGCGCCACTAACAGCCTTTTTCTAGTAGTGTTATGATCAGATCTATTTTATCCATGAAAGTTATTTGAGTTTTGATCTCTTATATGCATGATTGCTTATAGCCTCGCATTTCTTCTCCGAATCTTTGGTTTAGTTAGTCCGACTAGATCGATTTTTCTTGCCATGGAAAGAGGTGCTTTGTGATCGGTTCGATCCTACAGTGCTCAATCCAAGTGACAGAAGAGGAAACGACATGTATGTATCATTGCTATTAAGGATAACAAGATAGGGTGTATTCCTACATGAATAGATCTTGTCTACATCATGTCATCGTTCTTATTGCAGTACTCCATTTTTCCATGAACATAATACACTAGATGCATGCTGGATAGCGCTCGATGTGTGGAGTAATAGTAGTAGATGCAAGCAGGAGTCGGTTTACTAATACTGGACATGATGCCTATATAATGATCATTGCCTAGATATCGTCATGATTATTTGAAGTTCTATCAATTGGCCAACAGTAATTTGTTTACCCGCCATATGCTATTTTTCTCGAGAGAAGCCACTAGTGAAATCTACAGCCCCAGGGTCTCTTTATCATATTTGCCTTCAAGATCTAGTTTTATTCGCTTTTATTTTTAGATATATTAATCCCAGAACCCAAAAATAACTTGCTGCAATTTTTGGATTAATATATCTGAAAATTCAGCGAGGTATTTTTGGGTTTTTGGATTAATAGATCTGAAAATAAAAGAAAATAAAAATAGATCTCGAAAGCAAATATGATAAGGAAGAGACTCGAGGGTTATAGATTTAACTAGTGGCTTCTCTCGAGAAAAATAACATATGGTGGGTAAACAAATTTCTGTTTGGCAATTGATAGAACTTCAAATAATCATGATGATATCTAGGCAATGATCATTATATAGGCATCACGTCCAAGAATAGTAGACCGACTCCTTCCTGCATCTACTACTATTACTCCACACATCGACCGATATCCAGCATGCATCTAGTGTATTAAGTTCATGGAGAAACGAAGTAATGCAGTAAGAACGATGACATGATGTAGACAAGATCTATTTATTTACAAATAGACCCCATCTTGTTATCCTTAATAGAAACGATACATACGCGTCAATTCCCCTTTTGTCACTGGGATCAAGCACCATAAGATCGAACCCATCACAAAGCACCTCTTCCCATTGCAAGATAAATAGATCAAGTTGGCCAAACAAAACCCAAATATCGGAGAAGAAATACCAGGCTATAAACAGTCATGCATAAAAGAGATCAAAAGACTCAAATAACTTTCATGGATAAAAATATAGATCTGATCATAAACTCAAAGTTCATCGGATCCCAACAAACACACAGCAAAAAGAGTGACATCATATGGATCTCCAAGAGACCATTGTATTGAGAATCAAACGACAGAGAGGAAGTCATCTAGCTACTAACTATGAACCCGGAGGTCTATAAAAGACTACTCATGCATCATCAGGGAGGCACCAATGAGGATGATGAACCCCTCCTTGATGGTGTCTAGATTAGATCTGGTGTTTCTGGAACTTGCAGCGGCTGAAATTGATCCCCTAGGGTTTCTGGAATATTGGGTTGTGCCCCCCTCGGGGCACCACCAGGTGTCTTCTGGTCCATAAAAAATCCACAAAAAGTTTTGATGTGTTCAGACTTCGTTTGGTATTGATTTCATGCGATGTAAAAAACAAGCAAGAAACAACAACTGGCACTTGGCACTATGTCAATAGGTTAGTACCAAGAAATTATATAAAATGATTATAAAATGATTGTATAACATCCAAGAATGATAATATAACAACATGGAACAATCAAAAATTATAGATACGTTGGAGACGTATTATGTTCCTAATCACAAATCTCATCTCCTTGCAATTTACATTATTTGCCATTTTCCTCTTGTTTTCATCTCCCCACTTCACAAAAAAATTGCCATTTTATTCGCCCTACTTTCCGTTCATCTTTTTTCTCGTCCGATCTTATGTTTGCTTGTGTTGCCATGTGTCATCTATTTGCTTGCATCTTCGCTTGCTAAAAATCTATTGATATGGATCCCCATTCACTTGCTAACATTTTTAGAAGATCCAATCATGATGAACCAATTGCTAGTGAGTTGAGTGCACTAGATTATCTTTATGAAGTTTTGCTTGAGATTCATGAATCTGAAAATTGGGATGAAGAAATTTATGAAGTGATTCATGATAGCTCCTTGAATGAAAAGCATGATTGGTATGATTTTACTATAAATTCTATTAATGTCAATTGTGCTAATAATATGCAAAACCCCAAACTTGGGGATGCTAATATTGCCATGTCCACTACTTATTGCAATGATCATGATTGGGGTGATAATGATTCTTATGATCTTGAAAATTTATTTAAACCTAATGATGAATATGCTTGTGATAATGTTAAAAGTGGGTTCGGAAGAGTGCCAACTCTAGGTAAAAATAATCCCACACATTTGGAGAGTGTTCAACCTTATGAATTTTTTTGATAAAAGTGGGCTTGGAGAGGTCATGACTTTATTTGATGATAATCCCACTATTTTGGAAGAGTGTCAACTTTGCATGCATGTGGATCATGAACAGAATATTTTATGTGATAGTTATATTGTTGAATTTGATTATGATCCTACATGTAATTGTTATGAGAGAGGAAAATATGGTTGTAAAAATTTTTCATGTTACTAAATTACCTCTTGTTATGTTGAGATTGCTATTGTTTCTTTCTTCTTCCTTGCATATGCTAGTTTTTGCTTGCCTTGATAATTCGTTTCCTTATGAAATTCCTATGCATATGAAGTATGTTAGACTTAAATATGTTTGTCACATGCTTTATGATGCTCTCTTCATGTTCCAATTACTATCTTTCATGTGATCATCATTGAAATATTATGCCTAGCAAGGGGCGTAAAACAATAACGCTTGTTGGGAGGCAACCCAATGAATAAAATTTATTTTTGTCTTTTTCTTTTTGTTCTTGAGTGTTTGCACAATTATGCTACTGTTATGATTGTGTTTTTATGTTTAATTAGTGTTTGTGCCAAGCAAAGCCTTTGGGATCATGTTGGGTGATAGTTAATTTGATCTTATTGAAAAATAGAAAATTTGTGCGTCAGTCACAGAATTATTAAAAATCACAGAAGCATGAAATTCTGAATTTTTTACACAAAATTTATATATGAATTTCCCACGGTGTCGTAAATTTTTAGAATTTTTGGAGTTACATAAGTATTCTAAGTTTTCAGATTGCTACAAATTGTTCTGTTTTTGACAGATTCTCTTTTCTTTGCGTTGTGTGCTTATTTTGATGTATCTATGGATTCTATCGGGGGGTATGAGTAGAAAAGTTGGAATACAGTAGATATAATGCAAAAATAAAATATGAATGGGTTTTCAACAGTACTTAGAGTAGTGATTTTCTTCGTTATACTAACGGATCTCACAAAGGTTTTGTTGAGTTTGTGTGATTGAAGTTTTCATGTTTTGAGTGAGATCATGATGGATGAAGGAATAAGGTGTAAGAAGAGCCTAAGTTTGGGGATGCCCCATGGCGTCCCAAGCTATTATCTAAAAGAGAAGCTAGCAACTAAGCTTGGGGATGCCCCGAATGGCATCCCCTCTTTCTTCTAACGACCATCGGTATTTTACTTGGAACTATATTTTTTTCGTCACATATCATGAGTTTTGCTTGGAGTGTCTTGTATGGTATGAGTCTTTGCTTGTTTTTCTTTTTTTGTGTCATCTATCCTTGCTAGACACACCTATTTGAGAGAGCCAAAATTATGCTATGATTTGTTAGAATTTCTCTCTATGCTTCACATAAATCTTTTTGAGCTATGGAATTGCTCTAGTGCTTCACTTATATCTTGTTTGAGCGCGGTGTGCTTTAGTATTTTTGAAGAAATGCTCTCATGCTTCACTTAAATTTATTTGAGAGTTAGTATTTTTTTAAGAAATTCTCTCATGCTTCACTTGATTTATTTTTAGAGAAGAAACTTTTCATGATCATGTTCTTCACTTAGATTTGTTTGAGCTATCAAAAGCAACATATGAAATTAGTCCCAAAGTGATAGATATTCAAGAGATATATAATAAAAAAATTCATGAAGATCATTGAACAAAGTAAACTTGATTCTTTGTAATAGTTTTGTGATATGATGATATAATATGTGAGTCATGTTGATGAGTAATTATGCTTTAGTAAGAATATTGATATTAAGGTTTGCGATTCTCTATGCAAGCACGAAAGTCAATAGTTATGCAATGAAATTACATCCTACTTATGGTGCATTATTCGGTGTTAGTTATGCTTACTGCTCGCTCAAGAGATTTTATTTTTCATTTCTTGGTTGGATGCTTCTCAATCTTTTGCTAGCCTTCACTTGTACTAAGTGGGACTACTTCTTGTGCATCCAAAATCCTTAAACAAATGTTTGCCATATGAGTCCACTATACCTACCTATATGCGGTATTCTTTTGCCGTTCCAAGCAAATTTGTATGTGCCATCTCTAATCTTCAAAGTAAATTTCCTTTTTTTGTGCTCATACAACTCATAAAACAGTAGGGGGTGGTTGATATTTTTCCATGCTAGATGTGTTATTCTCAAGATGAGTTATTCACTTGTCATTGCACAAGAGTAC
This sequence comes from Triticum dicoccoides, assembly GCF_002162155.2. Classification (NCBI taxonomy): domain Eukaryota; kingdom Viridiplantae; phylum Streptophyta; class Magnoliopsida; order Poales; family Poaceae; genus Triticum; species Triticum dicoccoides. Next base: position 347,391,354 of record NC_041392.1, read on the forward strand.
GGCAAAGGTATTAGGGATGCCCAGTCCCGAAATGAAAAAATGAATCTACTTTATGTTGTCAAAAAATAAATTCCTTGGAAAGTGTTGGTATGGACGGCACCCATGGATTCAGTTAGGCGTGGAATGTGAAAGTATGGTGGAAAAAGGAATAAACTTTATTTTCTGTTTGGGAACCACCTATGATATATCTAGCATGGAAATTATTGGGAACTACTTGATCGTTTTCGTTGATAGGAAAAGCATGCCACACTACTCACTGCAAAAAAATGCACATCTGTGATGATAATTGTTTGTCATAGTAGGTCACTTTTTTGTCATGCATGTACATCCATGACGATTTTATGACATTACATGTGCTGTCGTAGAAGTGTTCCATGACATTACCAAAATTATCATCACGGAAGTGTCCACTTCCATGACGATAAATCGCGCATCACAGAATGCTTTCGTCAAGGGTGACCGACACGTGGCATCCCTCGTAACGGAACACCGTTAAGCTATCGGGTCCGGTTTTGGATCTGATAATCCGTTAAGAGCCCCGACCAATGGGGATTTTCCACTAGTAAAATCATTATTGACTGGAGGAAAGACGTTTCGGCTCACCGTTGGGACAAATGTCATCTACTCATTGGACCCAAGGCGCCTACGATACGTCAACACATGGCACGGCCCAAGAGAGGCCCATTCCTGTGAAAAGGCCGGCCCGTTTTGACTTGGTCAAAAGGTGGTAGGCCGGCCCACGGAAAGCCTGTTAATGGTTTGTTCGCATATAGCCCATTTATAGCTCGCTAACCCAGGGCCTGTTACGACCTCTCCGAATTAGGCCCAGTATCGTCACCTGAGCCGTCCAATATGATTCCAGCCTGTTTTAACTTCCGGCCCATGTATGGACCATGACGTCTTTCGGCCCATATGATGCCCTTTGTAACTCTTGGCCCATTAACAGCCCGTGGTGAAACTGGCCCGTAATGAACAACATATCACTTCATACCCATTAATGACACATTATTCCATTGGGCCGTTTCCAGCCCAGGTTATCTTTCAGCCTTCTCAGGGCCCATTTATTCTTGGGCTCATTTCCAGCATTCGGTTACTTACGGTCTGTTATTGTCATTTTCTGCTTGTGGGCCAAATTCAGCCCATGGTTACAGTCGGCCCGTTTTTGGCCCGTTAATACGTTGGGCCATTTTCGTGTCAAAAAAACCCGTTGGGCTGTTTTCATAGAGTTATCAAATATGGCCTATTAACGGCCCGTTATGGTCCATGAATAGTATGACCCATGATTGGCCAAATGATGATACGCCCCGTACAAGGCCCATGGATCCTACGGCCTGTAAAAGGCCCATGGATCCTACGACCCGTAGAAGGCCCGTGGATCATACGGCCCCTAGAAAGCCCATGGATCCTACGGCCGTATAGAAGGCCAATGGATCCTACGGCCCGTAGAAGGCCCGTGGATCATACGGCCCGTAGGAGGCCAATGGTTACAATAGTCCGTGTGTAGCCATGATTATTTTGGCCTAGTTTCCAAAAATAGGTTATTGTGGCCACTAGGAAAACACAGAAAAAGAGCTGCAGTGACTACAAGCAAACAACTAAATAAGACAATAAGGAAATAAATAAGCAAGCAATTAACGCTAGCCTATTACCGTTATTACACATATTACATCCACTGGGCATCAAAATTCGCCACCAATGCAAATATAGGGAACAAAGCAGCATATTACATACACTGGCCATCAAAATTGGCCACCAGTGCAAATAAACGCGGCAGCAAAACAAGAGAATAACTGAAACAACTTCAGAAGAGCTCAAGAAACATTATCCTGGGTATCCAGCATGCTGGCAATAAGCTTAGCAAGCTTATTATCTTTGTCCTATTTGGCGCTAAAATCCTCCAACGCTTGTTGTTGCACCAGAAAGTATGCATCTGAATGCTCTAGGGACTTCCGCAGTACTTCCGCTTCTTGTCGCAACACAGCTAATCGATGTCTTTCAGCTGTTAGTTGAGACTCAAGAAACCAAACGGAGTTAGATAGTGTGTTTGAATAGCTTGTGCAAGCGGTAGTGGCCAGTAACTCGAACACTAAACCAAGACAGGACTTTGGGGTTGTCTCAGTGTCTTCGAGATAGTCTTCCTTAGCTGTTTTATCAACTTTGTTGGAGACCAACAAGGATGTGTCACTATCCTGAACCTTATCTGCATTACTTCCTTTACCATTGCTTAATAAGGCACTCTTCCCCAATATTCTGTCAACATTCTAAAAGAAGAAACAAGCAGACACATAACAGGTTTAGCATGTACTAGTATATGAAACTCAGTTAGGTGAACCGGTTCATTAGTAAGGTGGACAGGATTAAACTACCAAGTCTTGTATTGCCAAGTACTAGTACATAATAAAAGCATCAAACAAACATATATCTATGTCCTATGGTCATTTCATTGTCTTGCCAAATCAACGGTCCAAATCATATCAGGTCAAGACAAAGCAGCAGTGAAAGAATACGAAGTGTGGGAAACTACAAGGCACAACAAGATTTCAGATGGGTACCACGGGTCTACATGTACAACAACACTATTGGCTCTGTTGTGATGCTAGGAGTGGGCATGATATGAGAAGTCAACTGTATACACAATTGACATTGAAATCAACAGAGCTATTGATAAGAGCAAACATGTTAAAGAAACATGCATGAACATACCTGCTGTGCCATTGGAGTTCCGATTGGATCCTTCAATTTAAAAATAAGTGTATGAGTAAATACAGTGATACAAGAGCAAAGCAGTATGCACGATAGCAATCATAGTTAAAAAAGGCGCACCTAAGCGAGGGCTTAAGCGCGCCTAGGCTCTAGGCGTTGGCAAAACGCATTGTGCATAACTACGCTTAATTTGTGCATAACTGCGCATAAGCATGCGCTTTGGTCAGTAAAGCGCAAGGCAGTGGCAAAACGCACAATTAACACTTAGCGCTTTTTTGAACTATGATAGCAATGGAATCTTAAATTAGAAAAGTTGTTCTTCAGGTTTAGGCACTTGTTCTACATGAATAGAGTACAGTAACACGCTAGAATATAGTACTTAAAAATAGAAAATGAGCTCATCGACCTTACCATATTCATGGTTCGGGACCAGTATACAGCAAGGTGTTCCCAGTCATCGTCCAGTAAGTGTGTCTCAGGAGAACGTAAGGGAATTTGATGAGTTTCTTTGCCGGTGAAGTACGTTTTCTTATGGTAATTCTGATACTGCCACCAAGCATTCTTGAAGATAGCAGAGGTATTAGCACAGGTTACCTCATCCTGAGTTTCCAAATCTGTCCTTCTCTATAGAGAAAAATGGGAAAACTTGCTGTATTATAACCATCATGGAGATAGGATGTATGGGAGAAAGCAAAGTAATTGCCATGAATAACATTACTTACACATAACTCCTGGACAAACACCTGCAACTGGCATTTTCCTTCATTTTTAGTATAATATTTCCAAGATGGGAAGATACGCACATACAATTTAACAACATCAAATGTGATAGATGCTAAACTACGACTAGCTGGTTGTGCTTCCTCCACAGGAATAGGCGTACTAACTGGTGGAGTTGGGGTTCACCGTGGTAGTACTGGCCCTTTGGGCACTGGAGTTGCCTTACTAACTGCTCTTGTTTGCGACCTCTATGGTAGAGATGGTGTTGTTTCAACAGGAACTGGGTTACTATCTGCTGGGGTTGGGGTTAGATTGGGTGAAGCTGGTTCTCTATCTATCGCTGTAGGGGTACAATATGCGAGAGTTTGGGTTATGTGTGGTAGGGCTGGTTCTCGTGCATGTACAACTGGGGTGCTATCTCCACCAAGAGGTAGCACTGTTTTATTTGAAGACCGTGTTTTTAGTCTGCTAGATACTGGCATCACCCGCTCCAATTCAAATGGCTGATAAACAGGAAACATAGTTGAATGTACAGACATTGTATGAGAGACAGATAAAATAGATAGTCTGGAAAAAAGAGGGCATGAAATAGTTGACATGTATATTGTTTAACTAAAACGGATAGCATGTAATAATTTCACATACATTATGTCTATCTAAACTGGATAGCATAGCATAACATAATTCAAAGATATGATGAATAACTAAACAGGATCGCATGACATAATTCACCTACCTGTTATCTAAGTAATCAGGATCGCATCATTTAATTCACATTTGTGATTTATATGCTAAACAGAGGGCATTCGATATGATGTCTGAACTAAGAACATGGTGTTGAATGTTGTGTATATGATGTCTAAACTATGCAATGCAAGACACCATATGCATGATATGAGCAGTATAATCGTGCGAAGTTAGAGCATACACCTCGGTGGGGGAAAAGGACTAGTCATCTGTCTCTGAATCCATCTCTGAGGAGCTATCGGGACCCAACAAGAGATCTCTTGTTGGGTCCCAAAATAGTTGAATGGTGGGCAGTACCATGTATTTACCACTAGTTTATGCAAGAGGGACCAGAAGCTTCATAAGAGGGCTGTCAATGCCGTTGAGCCGGCGATTCCATGTTAATTGAGGTGGTCAGAACAGCCTATTGTGTGGAGCAGGGAAGATCACCCTCCCCGGGTAGATAATCCGGGTCACTTGGCCTTGCACTACAGGAATGAGGTAATTTGCCGTCTGTGGATCACAGACGGCAAAGGCCTAAATACAGACGGCAAAGATTTTGCCGTTAGGAAGCAGACGACAAAGTCAGATGGCAAAGATTAGCCGGCAAAGAATACTTTGCTGTCAGCATTTCATCGAACAGAAGGCAAAGATTTTGCCGTTAGCCAACTAAAGATTTGCCGTCTGTCGAAAAAATAATAGACAGCAAAACCATGTTCTTTGCCGTAAGTCAAAACTTGTTCTTTGCTATCATCTAGACTAAAGTACATACGGCAAAGATTATTTTTCATTTAAAAAAGGTGACGTCAGAGAAGAGCATCTCGCCCAGGTTCAGCTCAAGTAGATTTTGGATTCGACATGGGGTGCTTCCTTTCATTCATCGTAGGTGGAGTTACACAGAATATACAAAGTTGTCCTGAAAATTTACACAAAGGACCCTAGAAAGTAAAAAAATAAAAGCAATCAAGTCCTTCTCCATTGCAGGAACAGGGATTTGACCGCCGGCCGTCCTTCTACTGGCCGGGGATCCACTGCCGCCTTGCCCTGCTCGCCTTGCCGCGCCACCTCACAGCCGCCCGACCATCCTCTGCACCGGCGCCCGGCCATGCTCGCCGCGCAGACGCACGGCCCAGCTCGCCCACGCCCTGCTAGCGCCGACCGCCCGCACGTCGCTTGCAGGGCCCTCCCGCGCTGGCTGTCCTGCCAGCACCGGCCCGCAGCACATGCCCATGCTCGCCGCGTAGCCGCACGGCCCTGCTCGCCTACGCCTTGCTCGCTTGCCTGGGGCAACGGGGCCGGCGATGCCCGTGGCGAAGGGGGAAGGGCGACGGGGACGGCAGAAGATGTCGTGGTGGATCCCTGCGGAGCTTCGGGCGACAGGGCTGAGGCCGGGGGCGACGGAGGAAGTGGTCGGGGCCGGCGCGAGAGGTGGTGGCCGACGGGCGAGGTGATGGCCGGCGGGAGAGGTGGTGGCCAGCGGGCGAGGTGGTGGCCGGACACCGGCGGAGATTCGGGCGCGCCAAGGCCGTGGCTGGGGGCGACGGGGACGGGGCCAATGCCGGGAGCGAAGGGAGAAGTGGTCGGGGCTGGCGGGAGAGGTGGTGGTCGATGGGAGAGGTGGTGACTGATGACCAGCGATGGCGTGTGGATAAGGGAGAGAAACTAGAGAGAGATCATGGTGGGGGAGAGGATAAGGGAGAGAGTGCTGCACGTGGGGGTGTGAGGTGAGGCGTGGGCACGGGGTGTGTTTGGGCACGAGGGGATGTGTGGCTGAGATCCTGCCATGTCATCAATCCATGTGATCGATCCGCGTGATGTGTTTCTTTCTTTGCCGTCTTCATTTTTTATTCCAGACGGCAAAGATCTTTGCCGTCTGCGTTTTATATTACAGACGGCGAAGTATGTTCTTTGCCGTCTACGTTTTCTATTACATACGGCAAAGTACGTTCTTTGTCGTCTGTGTTTTTTTTCGCAAACGACAAAGTTTATTTTACCGACAGTCTTTCTTTGCCGTCTACTGATGACAGCAAACCCTTTCTTTGCCGTCTGCCCGACGAAAAGCTGACGGCAAAGACGTCCCTTGACGGCAAATTAGCTGTTTCCCGTAGTGTTGGTGGTGGCACCTCAGATCGGTGGATATAAATTCACTAAGGTGCTCATGGATGGAGGCAGTAGCATCAAGATCGTCTAGTATGAGACGTTTCGTCGGATGGGCTTGACTGATAAGAGTCTTAAACAATCCAACACTGCTTTTCATGGTGTTGTGCCTGGTAAGTCGGCATACCCAGTTGGTAAGATTGAACTGGAAGTAGCCTTTGGGGACGAATATGATTCCATGGCTGAGAAGTTAACTTTTGAGGTGGTTAAGATCAAAAGCCCATATCATGCTCTGTTTGGACGGCCGACTTATGCCAAGTTCATGGCTCGGCCGTGTTATGTGTATCTACAACTCAAGATGCCTTATAAAGGCACCATCACAGTACATGGAAGCCGGAAAATAGCACTGGAATGTGAAGAAGGAGATGCCGCTTATGCTGAGTCTGTTTGTGCGACAGAGGAGTTAAAGTTTATAAATATAATGTTGACCCGACAGGCATGACGTCTTTGAAGAAGCCAACCACGGAGCATGAACCGGTGTTGAAATTCAAGTCGGCTGATGGCACCAAGATGGTTGACTTTGTGCTTGGCGACTCATCCAAATAGTTCATCATCAGTGCCAACTTGGATCCAAAAAAGGAAAGCATGCTCATCGAGATCATCCGTGAGAACCGGGACATCTTTGCATGGAAACCTTCTGACATGCCGAGTGTCCCGAGGGAACTCGCTGAGCACACTCTTAATATTGATCTGAAGTTCAAGCCGGTCAGGTAGTTTCTTCGACGGTTTAACGAGGAAAGGCGCAAGGCCATTGGAGATGAGGTGGCCCGGCTCTTGGCGGCCGGGTTCATTGTTGAAGTTTTTCACCCAGAGTGGTTGGCTAACCTGGTGCTTGTACTCAATAAGAATGGCACCTAGCGTATGTGTGTGGATTACACCGATTTGAACAAGGCTTGTCCGGCCGATCCTTTTGCTCTCCCTCGTATTGACCAGATCATTAATGCTACGGTGGGTTGTGAGCATTTGAATTTTCTGGATGCCTATTCAGGTTATCATCAGATCAAGATGGCAGTCAAGGACCAGGAGAAGACAGCTTTCATCACTCTGTTCGGAGCCTTCCGCTATGTGTCTATGCCTTTTGGGCTTAAGAGTGCCCAAGCGACTTATCAACGGTGTGTGCAGAATTGCCTTCATAGTCAGATTGGGCGTAATGTTCATGCTATGTGGATGATATAGTGGTGAAGTCCAGAGAGAAGGAAACCTTGGGAACTGATCTGAAGGAAACCTTTTATAACCTCCGGGTCGACAAGATGATGCTTAACCCAGCCAAGTGTGTTTCTGCAGTCCCAGCTGGCAAACTCTTGGGTTTTTGGTGTCTATAAGAGGTATTGAGGCTAACCTGGAGAAAATTAAAGCAATCACATCTTTGGCCAAACCGGTGTGCATCAATGATGTTCAGCGGCCGGCGGGTCACGTCGCTGCCTTAAGCCGGTTAGGTGAGAAGGCAATGCCTTTGAAACAAATGATGAAAAAGGCGGATGACCTTCTCTGGAGTGATGCTGCTAACTCTGCTTTTGAGGATCTGATGAAACAGCTCGCTGAGCCGCCGGTTCTTGCTGCTCCGGTTGAGAAAGAGCCATTGTTGTTATATGTAGCTGCTAACTCACGTGCTGTCAGTGTGGCCATTGTTGTGGAGCACAAGGAGGCTGGCAAGGAACATCCAGTCCAACGGCCGGTTTACTACGTTAGTGAGGTGCTGATTGAATCTAAACAAAGATATTCACATTGGCAGAAGCTCGTTTATGGGGTGTTCATGGCAAGCCAGAAGCTCAAACATTACTTTCAGGGTCACCCAATCACTTTGGTTAGCTATGCTCCTCTAGGAGACATCATTCAAAATAGAGAAGCCACAGGACGAGTCACCGGGTGGGCTATTGAACTTGGGTCTCATGGTTTGAAGTATATGCCACGTACTGCGATCAAATCTCAAGCGCTAGTTGACTTCATTAATGACTGGACAGAGTTGCAGATGCCAGAGGAGAAACCAAATAACACATATTGGATGATTCATTTTGATGGGTCCAGACAGTTGGAAGGCTCGGGGCTGGAGTTGTTTTAACTTCTCCTCAAGGGGACAAGTTTTGTTATGTGCTGCGATTGATGTTTCCTTGTACTAACAATGCAGCAGAGTATGAAGCCTTGCTCCATGGTCTTCGAATGGAGAAAGAGATGAGTTCAGTGCCTTGGCAATTCAGATTTAGTGGCTCAACAGGTGTCAGGCAAGTGGGATTCCAAGGATCCTCTCATGGCAGCTTATCGCCATGAGGTCGACGCTGTTGCAGGGAATTTTAAGGGTTATCAAGTGGAACACATTGACCGCAGAAAGAATGAAGCGGCCGATGCCTTAAGCCGGTTGGGATCTCAGTGTAAGCCGGTACCCCCTAACACCCTTTTGGATGTTTTACATAAACCATCTGTTAAGATGCCTATAGAGGAAGATTTGGCCATTCCTGACCCGGAGGCACAGTTTGTGTTGGCTACTCATGTTATTCCAGATTGGACAGTACCGTTCCTGGCTTACATGACCCGAGGCGAGTTGGCAGAAGATGAGACCCTGGCCCGACAGATAACCCGGCGGTCCAAGTCAATGACGATTTCTGACGGAGAGTTGTATCATCGCAGCGTCACTGGAGCATTTCAGCGTTGTGTTTCTCCTGAAGAAGGTCAAGAAATACATCGTGAGATCCATGAAGGGGATTGTGGTCATCACGCCGGGTCAAAGTCTCTTGTGGCCAAAGCTTTTCGTCATGGTTTTTACTGATTAATGGCTCACGCTGATGCAGAGGATCTGGTCAGTAGGTGTGATGGATGTCAAAAATTTGCACGACGAGCGCATGTGCTGGCTCAAGAGTTGCGGATGATTCCAAGCACTTGGCCCTTTGCGGTTTGGGGGCTTGACATGGTTGGACCTTTCAAAAGGTCTAAGGATAAAAAGACACATCTTTTAGTGGCAGTTGACAAATTCACAAAATGGGTTGAGGCAGAGCCAGTGAGTAAGTGTGATGCAGCCACGGCGGTTCAGTTCATGAAAAAGGTGATTTTTTGCTTTAGTTTTCCACACAGCATTATCACTAACAATGGCACTAATTTGTCCCAAGGCATTATGGAGGAGTTTTGTCAACGTGAACACATCCGGCTTGATGTTTCTTCCGTAGCTCACCCTCAATCTAATGGTCAGGCTAAGAGAGCAAATTAGGAAATCTTAAAAGGTCTTAAGCCCGGCTTATGGTTCCCTTACAAAGGACGCTGGGCTATTGGGTAGAGGAATTACCCTCAGTACTGTGGCGTATCAACACCACTCCTAACAGGTCTACAGGTTATACACCTTTCTTCATGGTTTATGGAGCGAAAGCAGTGCTACCCAGTGACATCTATCATGACTCGCCTCACGTGGCAGCTTACATTGAAGCTAATAATGAACAAGCCCGACAGGATGCACTTGACTTGTTAGACGAGGAGAGAGACTTGGTGGCGGCTCGATTAGCAATTTATCAACAGGACCTGCGTTGTTATCACAGCCGCCGGGTTAAGTCCAGGACCTTTCAAGAAGGTGACCTGGTGCTCCGGCTCATTCAGGATCTATCGGATGCACACAAACTATCCCCGCCTTGGGAAGAACCTTTTGTGGTCAGAAAGAATTTAAACAACGGGTCATATTACCTCATTGACGTTCGAGAGCACAAAGACTCACGTAAGGCGGAGGAGGAGACCCGCCGTCAATGGAACTTTGCTCAGCTTTGGCCATACTACACCTGAGCTACCGGCTCTCGTCATGTACATACTTTGACGTTGTATATATTAGGATAAGTAATAATGCAGGACCTCTGCCTTTTTCCTCTTCAAAGATCATATATCTTTACCATTTTCACTATTTACATGACTATTAAGGAGCTGATCATATCTGAATCTAGTTTAACCTTTTTGGTCCAGCTTATGATCGTATTCGAATCTAGATGTAAACCACATGGTCACTTGGGGTCTTCCTGTTCAAACATAGGTCATATTCGAACCAAAGAGAACATAGCTGTTGTAACCCTCTTGATCAGCTCAAAGCCAAACTCACTAGGGGGCTTCTTGAACGTATCCGAATCATAGCTTGACCCCTTTTTGGGTCCGACTTGGATCGTATTCGAATTAGGGTCATTAAAAACCTCTCAAGGTCATTTGGGGGCTTCCTGTTCAAACATAGGTCGTATTCGAATCAAAGAGAACATAGCTGTCGGTACCCTCTTGATCGGTGCAACGCCAAAGCCACTAGGGGCTATATGATCGTATTTGAATCTTAGCTTAACCTCTTTGGTCCGGTTTACTGATCATATTCGAATCAGAAACCCCCAAATTTATGTTGTTGGAAATTTTCTATTATTGTCTTACTGGCTTTTTATTGTCTTAAATTTAAATTATCTGTAGTATTTTTATTTAAGCCGACTTGATTCTTTGACAATAAGCCGCCAAACGCATGATATTCATCAGGTGTATGGAAGCATTGACTTCTCAAAAAGATTGGGTCATCAAACTCATCATCTGGATCATAAAAACCAGCAGTCCGAAAACACAGGTATGACAGTGTTGTTTATGAACAAGTTTTTTAGCCTTATTTACCTTTTCAAATAAAGACATATACCGGGTGTTTTTGACCCATCCAGTGTTAAACCGCCAGGCCAGCTCTGTCATTTTTTGTAGGAGCACAGTTCAAACATTGCAGATATAACCATAAATATGACGCATGTACATATTTACATCACGAGCAAAGAGTCATACGCAGCATCTTATGCACGATGGCATAGGCAAAATATGTAGTTTTTAAACTAACCTATTACAAGGCATTAAAGAGCCCAAAAGGGTATTGTTTCTCTCTCTTAAAACAGGTCCTAAGCTAAAAGCAGGATTGTTCATATGGTTATGACTCCCCCCTGGCTGGTTCATCTCCCTCCACTAGTTGAAAGCTGGAATTAGACGACTCAAAGCCGTTCAGAGCAATGAACTCAGCTTCATCATCAATTAACCGGCCGGGTCAATCTCTGGGGCAAATGTATGTTGGCAAACCGGTGGGATAAGATCCATCACTTTATCAGAGGGAGTCGCCATCTTCTTATTCTCCAAATCAAAACCCGGCTGATATTTATCAATGTTGGTCTCATCTCCAAGAATGGTGGCTTGAGGTCGAACTCCCCTCACGCAGGCAATGAAGTCATCCTGCTCAAATAGAGTCCCGTCTTCCTTCATAGTAGGGTACCCCTTAGCTACATCCGCCGGGTCTAGATCTGGTACCCAGGCGTTGGAGCGGCTCAGGGCAGTCAGGGCTCCGGCTCTGGCACAGGATCGTTTGACCTCTTGAAACTTGGCGGGTAGGATTGACAATTTCTTCAAGACACCGCTCAACCGATTGGGTCCTTGGTTGGCAGGAGAGATAGTAGCAAGTGCTTGTTGAGTGCTAGTATACAACTCCTCCACTAAGGTATAAACCGCCTTCAGTTTGGTCACACTATCTTGGTTAAGAGTTTTCCTTTGTGGACCTGTGAATATTTTTTAAACAAACGGTCAGCAGGCGGCTTATATTCCAAGTCAAAAGAAATTATAAGTTATTAACACAGATGACTTACCAAAGATGGAGGAGTCCATTTGAGATACCCGGTTCTTTAAGCCAGTGAGTTTCGTGGTAACATCTTCAAGAGCCGCTTTAGCTTTTTCAGCACGTTATTTCAGCAGCGTCTTTTCTTCGGCCTAGGATTTCTTCTTTGCCGTCAAGCTGGTCTTCAATTTTTCTGTCTCAGAAAGACTCAATTTGAGTTTAGAGTCACCAGACTTGATTTCTGCCTCTTGATCCGCCAGCCGGGTCTTTGCATCAGTTAATTGGGAGCCCAATTCAGATAGAGCGTTCTACAAAACATACACAGGTGTGTCAAGGCTTAAACTAAAAGTTATAAGGGTTCAAGTCTCAAGTACTATGCACCGCAATAGCACTTGACACTTGGGGGCTAATGTCTGCCAAAGCAATTTTTACGACTCTTATATATTTCAAGTCCCAAGTGCTTTACAAAGTAACAACACTTGGCACTTGGGGGCTAATGCATAATATTCAGAAAGTCTCTCAAGATTAAGCCGGATTGCACTACTTATCAGGACTAGTAAAATACAGTTATAAAGCTAAGTACCGGTTCATTTATGATAAATTGAGCCGGCCCTTGGGGACTACAGGTCAAGTTTTGTGCTACTCTATTGGAATTTCAGAAGCAAAGTATCAACCTATATCAGAAAGTCTACAAATCATTCAGAATCATCATCTGAAGACTTGGGGGCTAACAGAATATAAGTAAGCCGGGAGACATACCTCATATTTTAGCTGCAATTGCTTGACCATCTCAATTTCCGACTCACGGCTGGAATGCACATGACTGAGATAGCCGGACAGTATGTCACTAGCATTCAGATGAGTATAGTGAGTGATATCCAACTGTACTTTCTGCCTTTCTAAAGCCTCTTGTTTGGCAGAATGCCTGGCTAGCACAGTTGGATTACCCGGCACAACAAATCTGCTGCTAGTGATCAGAACGTCATGATCAGAAGACATTGGCAGGTTAGCTGAACTAGATGGTCTGGCGGTAGAGGGGTTAACAATGGTATCATCAGCTGACGTCTCAGGAGGGTCCAATTGAGTATCAACAGCCGGGTCTTCTGGTGCTTCAGTTCGAGGTGGAGAAGTTGGCATGGCCAGTTCAGGTGCAAGAATTGACGGGTCTTCCGCCGTTTTAATCACCTTCGCCTTCTTGGACATGGCTTGACCACTAAGAAATGTTTTATGAGACAATTAGTATAATGATGCAGTTTTAAAGTTGCAGAGGAAAGACGGTTTTCCTTACCCAGGGGCAGTCTTGAAAGCCGGAAATTGAGTCTGGGATGAGTCGCCAGACGAGCAACAAACCTCCTGTAAAAGGTAAAGTCAGTGATGCAAGATAATAGATTCCTTAATAAAAGCAACATAGGAAGATGAAAGAAACCTCATTCTGGCGCTTTTGAGGAGTTTGTTGTAAAATGGAAGGCGGTTCATCGTCGTTCCAGGCCTGACAGCGGCTCTCATGTTGCTGCTTTTTCAAAAGAAAATGAGGGTCCAAATAAGCCAAAGGGTGTGAAAACCTTACTTGCCGGGTTACCAGTCAAAGTTTCTGTCTTAGCAAATGGGTTGAGTCGGAGGAAATAGTTACCTCTTCTTCTACGGCCTGACTGACCCCCGTGTCATCCTGGCACTAGTCAGTGTCAACAAGGTTAACAAAAAACTGGCCAAGGGAGACAGGGGCTACCTCTGACTCAGAGTCATCATCAAGCTTTAACAGGTCCTCAGCAATGCTCCTTTTCTTCTTGGACCTCCGGGTCATCTTCCTGGCGGCTATGGCGGCGACTCTAGCCTTCTTGGCGGCCTCATGGTCATAGTTGGCTTTCCAGAAGTTGGATTTGGCCTGTAAACAAATAAACATGATAAAAGGTCATGCAAGTATTTAAAATTGCCGAGGAAAATACAAAGAGAAAGAGGTCTGGGTTTTTTTTACCTCTGGCGCTGGGTTAAGTTTGTAGAAGGGGTTTAACCCGACTTTACTGCACTGTTCATATTTGGCATTTACTGGGAGGGTTGACATCGAAACATATCTTCTTTAGTTAGTTGAACGGAGCTGTGATGAAGAGAGTCATCTGGGCCTCCACCATAGTCATACATCAATTTGGATCGGCGGCTTAGAGGGATGACCCGCCACGAGATCCAGCAACGGGTCAAGTCAACTCCGGTTAAGCCATTCCCGAATAAGGCGTTAATCCTTTTGATAGATGGAATAAGCTTCTTGCGTTCAGCGGTAGTAAGCTTATCAGGGAGCACAAACTTGGAATCCATACGCTCGGCGCGATAACCCAACAGTGGTTTTTCGTTGGCTGGAGACGTATCTTGACAATAGAACCATGTCTGATTCCAATCTTTGGGATGACTCGGTAAGACTATTAAGGGAAAGACGGTGCCCTCTCGGCGCTCAATTGGTACACTCGTTCTGGCGGTTCGGATAAAAATATTCCCTTAAGAGTTCCATAGTCGGCTCTTCTTGAAGATACACCTCACAGAGAACTTGGAAATTGCAGATACTGGATATGGAATTGGGTCCAAGATCTTGAGGGTGAAGTTTGAAAAAATGAAGAACATCTCTGAAGAAATTTGAGCCGGGGGGTGAAAAACCCCGATTTATGTGGTCAGAGAAGACAATAACTTCACCATCTTTCGGATTAGGCCGTTCCTCGTCCAGGTCAGGTGCACGGTAAGACATAACATTCTTCCCTGGCAAAAATCCTATGGTGAAGAATTCCTTCAAGTTATCCTTAGTTACTGTGGAGGGGACCTAGTTGTAGACAGTTGGTGCTTTGGACGACAGATTGATGCAGCGGCCAAGGTCGACGAGGACGTGGTGCTCTGTGACGGCGGCGGAGCTCGAGCAGTGGTAGGGTTGCGAGAGGAAGAAGACGAAGAGAGAGTAGAATGAGAAAGACTAGGGTGTGGCTATTTATAAGGGAATAAGCAAGCAGGCAGGCATGAAAATCGAGGAAGACCCAAATAATGATTATCCAACTAAACGGACGCCTTGATTCTTGGAAGACATATAAGGATAAAGATCCGTTGAAGATGACATCATAGCCAGTTTTCGTGTTTTCAAAAGATGACGTCATGGAGGGTTACAAAGTTTTACAGAAAGAGAGGGATAAATTTTGTCTAAGTGTTGAAGATTGACAAAGAACAAGGTTCAAGTCAACCTGGGGCCTAATGTTGGGGATATAGCTATTAGGTATGACCCGCCCAGGAGGGGCCGGGTCAACCTCAATGGCAGGTTACAAAAGAAGCCAAGTGATATTCAAGGTGATAGTTTGTTAAGACTTGTAGAAGGCCTAAGCCCAGAGGCGGCTTAAGGCCCAATATTGTAAACCGTCATATGTAAGGAAAGACTTGTAAAGAAAGGCATATAAAAGAAGTCGCCGAGCCGGACACGTTTTATGAGCCGGCCGGGACTCTGTAGGCCGCCAGGCGTCAACCCATGTATATAAGGGGACGACCCAGCGGCGGCTTAGGACAAGAAACAACAACTCGAAGCCAGGCAAAGCGGATTCTCTCCCTGGTCATCGAAACCCCAGCAATTCCAACACAACTAGACGTAGGCTTTTACCTTCATCATAAGGGACTGAACTAGTATAAACCTCTCGTGTCCTTTGTCCCGATTAACCCCTTTAAGCTTCCTAGTTGCGATAGCCCTACGACTAAGTCCTCTTGCTAGGACATATGATGTGAAAATTCCACGACAGGATCAGAATAATATTCTGATCACAACACGAACTTCCCGAGTAACGCGTCTGACCTTCCCTGAGTACTAGGTTGAACTTCAGCTAAAAGGTGTCCAAATGGGGCTTGTGATATACCGTTGGTTAGCTATGGACACCAGTATCATGACCCAAATTAAATTTTTGGCAAAATGTAAGCGGTTTAAGAGCAGTTTTGAAAACCGTTTTTTCTTCGTACAAAAACGTGAATCGTATTTTCAATCGCATTTCGAAACCGTTTATTGGAATTATGCAAATAATATGGTGTTGGAAAGCTGCTGCAAAACTGCTCCTTCGACATGTTGAAAGTTTTCTCTAATTCCCTATGGATAAAGAGTAATTTGGAAAATCGTAAAATTTCGCAAACTGAACAGCCGAGTTCATATTTTCAACGTAATTTCTAAACGGCTAATCCAATTGAGGCAAATGATATGGCGTTGGAAAGCTTGCGAAAATGTGCTACTTTTTCGTGTTGAAAGTTTTTCCTAATTTTGAACGGTTTAAAAGTAATTTAGAAAACGGTACAAGTTCCATTGAGATTGTATTTCAAGCTAATTTTTTAACTATACGTCCGAATTCAACAAATGATATGGCACTGGAAAGCATGAGGAAATGCGAAACGTTTTTGTATATATTGTTTCTCTAAATTCCTTATTGTTTAAGTGAATTTTGAATATGGATAAAACGTATTTCTGCCGTAATTTCTACAAACGTTATCGGCATGGGGCAAATAATATACCGCTGAAAAGCTATGGAAAATGCGAAACTTTTTCATGTTGATGGTTTTCTCTGATTCCTAGCCGTTTTTAAGTAATTTCAAAAAAACAGCAAGGTCATGCGTTCTGCCTTTATCGTGAAACGAATTCTTCGAAAATGCACCACGTGAAGAACTTGAACTTCTCGGCATGTCTACCTGAACTTCACTCTGTTTTTCACGTGTTTTTTGCTTGTAGATCTCCATCCATTGCTAGTAGCTCTCCATCCATTCACCGAAATTGAGCAGGTGATATACCGAATGGAAAGCTGCAGTAAACATGCAACTTTCCCGTGTTGATCATTTTTTCATACTCGCGACGATTTTAAACGTTTTTCATCTAAAATTCATTCAGCGTAGTTGTTGAACTTCCTGCTGTTTTCATGTTAAACTTCTGTGGCGTATTTTTGGATGTCTAAATACACAGTGATCATCTCTCCAAGAATTTTTTAAACTTTTCCTCGCCGAGCACTTGAACATGTAGCAACCATTTTTTCGTTTATGAGTTGTTTTCAAAAGTTTAAAAATGGCGTTGTGTTTTTAATTTTTTGAACATGTAAATCCTTGGTTTTAATCAACTCCGAACTTCTGTGTTATTTCAATTTGAACTTCACCTTTTTATATTTTGATTAAATAATTGTATTCGATTTTTATACAAAAAAAATCAAGCATGGAAATACAAGGTGAACCTCTCTCGCAAGGGTTTTTGAACCTCCCTGGACAGAGCACTTGAACTTCTTTCAACAAACATTTTAAGCTTTTATTTTTCTATAGTTTTATTCTCACCTGAAATGCATTCCTTGCACTAGTTGAACTTCTCGTTGTTTCACCTTGAACTTCTCTCACATATTTTTGTTCAACCTCTCTCACAAGAATTTTTGAACTTTCTCGGGTCGAGCACTTGAACTTCTAGCAACAAATTTTTTGGACATTGCCTTTTTATTCTTTTTTCTCTCATACGAAATGCACACCACACAGTAAATGAACTTCTGACAGTTATCAAACCGAACTTATCTCTATTTCGCTCTCGTAACAGAAAAAGTCTGAGTTTTTTATATACATCGAACCTCTCTAACTTCTTATTTGAACTTCTTTGTGTATTTTTTTAGAAATGTGAAAATTGGAGTTCTGTTAGAAACATCGAACTTCTTCGTTATTTTCAATTGAAATTATAGGTTTATTCTTTAGTAATTGTAAACTTTGAACTTCTTTGTTATTTCAATTTGAACTTCACCTTTTTATATTTTGAGTAAAGAATTGTATTTGATTTTTATACGGAAAAAATCGAACATGGAAATACAAGGTGGACCTCTCTCGCAAGAAGTTTTGAACTTCCCCGGAAAGAGCACTTGAAGTTCTTCCATCAAACCATAAAGCTTTTATTTTTCTCTTCTTTTATTCTCACCTGAAATGCATTCCTTGTAGTACTTGAATTTCTCATTGTTTTCAATATGAACTTCTGTCGCATTTTGTGTATACGTCGAATCACACCCAATTGAAGGCCAGACGTGATTTTTTGCCATTTTCAAACATGTAATTGGAGGTAGGATGTCCTGCAATATAAATTCTGAACCGTGCATGGAGGAGCACGTGAACTTCTTCTTCTAGATTCATCTATTTTGTGAAAAATCTAAATTTTTTATAGACATCGAACTTCACCATTTTTAAAATTTGAACTTCTTAGTTTTATTGGTTAGTAATGGGGAAAATGCTTTTTTTATATAAACAATGATACCGCACCGTTATTTTGATTTCAACTTCTAGCTTTTATAGAATGGGGAAAATTAGTTTTTATAGAATCTTTTGAAATGCTCCTCTTTCTAATTTGAACTTCTCTGTTTTTTACAAACGGGGAAAATCCGTTATAAAGATTTTTGAACTACTTTTTTATCTTCGTGCTCAAATTTTTTGAACTTCCAAATTTGTCTTTTTAGATATTAATACCTCATTTTTTTATGTTGACCTGCTTCGGTTTTTAAATTTGAACTTCTTATAGGCGCGACATTTTTATGCATTTTTTGCTTTTCGGTGAAATGGCCTAGGCGGTCCCTTTTTTCATTTGATGATTTTTCTTCTATACATGGTACATGTGAACTTTAGAATTTCTGAAACATGAACTTCGCATGCTTTGTATTTTTTTCATGAAACTCCATAGTTTATATTCTTTGAATTCCATGATTTTTCTGTTTGCTTTTTTTTGGTTTGAACTTCGATGTTCGTTACACCCGAACTTTCGAAACCACACCTTTTTATACACATTTTCCCTTGAATCCAACATTTGCAAAAAACAATAGGAAAATTTGGGTCAATTCTCATAAGCAATAGGACAAACATTTAGAGGGCACCCATAATAATTTTTTTGTTCTATTCAGTGTACTACGCACAAGCACATGCACAGCACATCCACACAAAAATTTGTCTCACCTAAAATGAAAAAGATTTCAGTGTCACAAGACGACCTTATTAGCATCACGAATTAGAGAATATGTACTTTTCAGTACATCTTTTTCAGAAATCCACCTTTTTAGTCGATGCGAACTTCAATTTCTTTTAATATATGAACCTCATTGTGAATTTATTTTATTTCTGCACACGATTTTCGTACACAAATTTTTTATCGTATTACATATTTTGAACTTCTTCATTTCTTATTTTTGAACTTCTTCCTCTTTCTCCTATATACACAAAAAGAACATAAAACCAGCCATTATTTGACAAAAAATACACACAGAACGCGCACGCGCACACAAACAGTGTTCTTGTAAGTATAACGTGAAACGGGTAGATGCCATCAACTCATACACAAGAACAAAGAAAATCAGAGATCTCTAAAATGGTCACACATAAAGAGAGAGGATGAGATCTGCCGCACACATTTTTTAGGAGATTTTCCGCAAGATTTTTGTTGTTTGCTCATAGCAAATCAGAGCGGGGTCACACACAAATGAACAAAATAAACAAAACAATCAGGGAGGATTGTACTAATTGTAGAATTTGCACAAAAAACAATCCTTGAACTTCTAGGGGAGATGGACGAGAACGACGATCATAAGGCCACATAGGCCAAAACAGAAGAACCATTGGGAAGGGGAGAGGTGCTGCACCGGTGGCTGGCGCCAGTAGTGGTTGAGGTGCTTTTCGAGAGCAGGGCAGCGGGAAAGAAGCATAGGTCGTGGGGGCGCGTCGCCGGCGGCAGGTGCCTATGTGGGAAGGTCGATGTGGCAGTTGTTGGAAGGTCGCGGCGGCAGGCGGGGATCCGGGGCGGCCACGGGATGGGGAATGTGCTGACTGCGGTGGGTAGTCGAGCCGGATCTGGGAGGAGGCCGCCGGCAGTGTTGCGGGAGGAGGCGCTCCAGGGATGTGGACAGGCGGGTGGATGTGGTAGCACGATCCAGGCAGAATGGAGACGGTGGCGGCATGATCTGTGGAGGGTGGCGGCAGTGTGATCTGGGGCAGCGTGATCCGGGGAGGACGGCGGCGGTTGTGCAATCTAGGAGGACGGCGGCGGCTACGCGATCCGGGGAGGACGATGATGGCTGTGTGGTCCGGGTAGGACGACGGTGGCGGCGTGATCTGGGAGGGACAGCGGCGGCTGCGCGATCCGGGGGAGGACGACGGTTGCCCGATCCAAGGAACAGATGCGGGTATCGATGGGGTGGGGGTGGATCGTGTGGTTTGGTTTCTTTTCTCTATAACGTGCTCAGCTGCGGGAGTTCAGGAACACCACCGTGGCTCCTATATAGGGCACGTCGTGATCCAAATAACTATATACACGTTGGAGGCTCAGCGTTCCTTTGCTAGGGTTTGCTATATTCACAGTCTCTCACCCTCTTCACCAGATCTAAAAAAGACTGCGTTGTGGCCTCTGGCTCTCTCACCCCCCCTCACAGCTTGCGAAGGAGGCGTCCGGATCCCATCACATCGGGAAGGGGAGGAGGTGCAGCGTTCACTCTATCGCCTTCGATGAGGGAGGCAATCCACTTCCGGCTGTGTTTTTCTCTTTCACCCAGCGCTTGTGCGGGAGGGCCACCGACCCCTTCTTCCTCGCTGTCGTACGCAGTGAGGGCAGATCCGACCTCCCGCCGCACGCCTTGCCACATCCCTACGACCCTAAGGTATAAGTTTCTTTGAAACCGTCATTGGTCTAGCTGCATGCTGATCTTTTTCGATTCTGTAGTCGAATCTAGGTCTTGGTTCAAAGAGGAAAGAAGGGTGCGGTGGGGTGGAGCATGAATCTAGGACGTGGTTCAATGAGGAAAGGAGGGGGAAAAGTAGTATATACTAGCTATCCAGCCGCTTTGTTGGTCGAAAAGGGAAAAGGGGGTAACCCAGTACACACATCCATAAGGAACCGAACTCTTTGTGGAAAAGGGAAAGAAACTGGGGGTCGGGTAGTTTGTGTAGGACTAGATTTGCTGCCCTCACATAGGAAAAAGTTTCAAAGAGAACAAATATGGGACCAATGCAGATATGCTGCTTGGCTACATACTCTGCATCACCCATTTATACGTGTGGACGCACATGGTGCTGGCATGTCCCATGTCCCATCCACATGATCGTGCAATGTGTTTTGAGATGTTGTGCTACTTGTATTGGTATTGTTTTAAATAAATGTTGAATTGAAGCTATTGTATTGCTCTCTTTTCCCAATAAGTAGTGAACAAAAATGGTACCAACCCAGACATGATGCTTGTTGCTTTGTTACAACAAACTCTGCATCACCCCCTTTATAAGTAGATGGAAGCACATGGTGTTGTTGCGGCCACTCGCCCTGGAACTGTTTATGCTTTTTCTTAATCTAATGTTGACGGTAAAATTAAGCAATGGCACTCTCAGAATTAACTACTGAACTATTTTATGAGAATTTCTCTGTTAATATGAATCAATGCAACCGTTTTACAAATGCTACTGTCCTATACTTTGTTTTCCATCATGATAAGGTAGATGCTTCTTTTTGTTGCCGCATGTTTCATCCTCCTTTATTGGCAGTAATTGTTTTGTTTTATGCCTCTGTTAAATCAGGGATATCTATTCCACTTGTTGCTATAGCAAACTTAAATGTCACACCGGCGACTTTACTTGATTTCAGTGCAACTGCACAAAACGAGATTGGATTTCCTATTCGTGTTGGCAGATTCATATGTGATCTTGTGTGCGTCATGATAGGTTGGTACTTGCCTTCATCCAGAAGATCGTGCAGTGTGTTTTGAGATGTTGTGCTACTTGTATTGGTACTGTTTTAAATAAATGTTCAATTGAAGCTATTGTATTTTGCTGTCTTTTCCAATTAAGTGGTGAAAAAGAATGGGACCAACCCAGACATTATGCTTGTTGCTTTGTTACAACAAACTCTGCATCACCCCCTTATAAGTAGATGGAAGCACATGTTGTTGTTGTTCCCACTCTCCCCTGGAAATGTTTATGCTTTTTGTTAATCTAATGTCGCTGGTAAAATTAAGCAATGCCACTCTCAGAATTAACTACTGAATCTTATTTCAAAACTGCAACACTTGTTAGGGATTGGCGGGATTACCATTTTTGTGGCCACATGTTTCATCCTCCTTTATTGGCCAGTAATTGATTCCTTTTTTGCCTCTGTTAAAACAGGGATATCTATTCAACTTGTTGCTATTGCAACATTTTGCTTCGCTTAATTTTGGTGGAACTGCACAAAATGAGACCGTATTTCCATATATGTGTTGAGATCTCTTTTAGATCCTCCTCAGGAGTTGTTTCAAATCTTGGTCTTGAAAGGTCAGTACCTACTTTCCTCAGAATTAACTACTGAATCTTAGTTCAAAACTGCAACACTTGTTAGGGATTGACGGGAGTACCATTTCTGTTAGGGATCGTCCGGAGTACATGTTTAAGAAATCTATTGTTCAGATAATATCTCTGTTATTATATATCAGTTATAGTGTTATACAAATCGTACTATCCTACTTTGTAGTTCTTTCTACATGTTTAACCAAGGTATTGTTAAGATAATGTCTCTGTTAAATTGAATCAGTCGCATTGATTTAGGAACGATACTTTTCTGCTTTGTCGTTCTTTATACATGTTGAAACAAGGCATTGTTAAGATAATGTCTCAGTTAATATGAATGAATCACACTGATTGAGAATTGCTACTCTCCTGCTTTGTTTCCCATTAAGATAAGGTAGATCAGTAGATGTTTTTCTTCTGGGAGTACAAGTCATCAACCATTATTGCTCATTAATTGTTTCCCTTATACCTATTGTTGCTTACAAGGATATCAAAATCGGTTTTATTCCGACTTTGATTTTAGTTGAACTGTACAAAAGGAGCCAATGTGTCTAAGGCAAACTGCTGCATTAGTGGGTCCAGTTGGTCTTACCACTTTGTAGAAAGAAGCAGTCACTGTTTGCGCTACATTACACAAGGAATGATCGAGAAGCTTTACAGAGTATTAGTAGACGCTGGTGACATGACTAGTCTGCAGAGAGCATAGGAAACTCTACAACACGTGGAGTGCACTAGGCAAAAAGTGCCCAAACATGTACAGGAAGCCAGGACAGGACTCCAAATCTGTCAATGTTATTCTAAGCAACAATGATGGGGCATCTGGGTATGGTAATCTGTTTACCGTACTTTCAGTTTGTTAGTCCACCGATTGGTGGGTTGACACTGGGGCCAATATTCATGTGTGTGCTGTTGTGTCTTTGTTTTCTTGTAGCATATAAATACAATATCCACAGGGATGCTCAGCTTGACTTCAGTGGAACTTCACAAAATGTCCAGATGGATTGTGTCCTCCATAATACTTCATCATGCCCAATACATCGAATGGTTCTCTAATCATTCGTTGTCACCTTGAGCCACCGGACTATATGTGTGAATGGTGTTGCCAGCGTCGGACATTAAGAAGAGTAAGAAGAAAGACAAAAGGAGAGATGGATGCTTTACTTGTGGTTTGGAAGAACACTGGGCAAACAAGTCCCGAAGCAAGTACCAAGAAGCCAGGACAGGACTAAAAGCTGTCAATGTCACTCAAAGCAACAATGATGGGGCATCTGGGTATGGTAATCTGTTACCGTACTTTCAGTTTGTTAGTCCACCAATTAGTGGGTTGACACTGGGGCCAATATTCATGTGTGTGCTGATGTGTCTTTGTTTTCTAGCAGCATATAAATATGAAATCCACAGGGATGCTCAGTTTGACTTTAGTGGAACTGCACAAAATGTTCAGATGGTTCGTGTCCTCCGTAATACTTCATCATGCACAATACATTGAATGGTTCTCTAATCATTCGTCGTTACCTTGAGCCATCGGACTATCAGATGACAAACCGAGGACAAACCCTGCCCGTTCCACAATCATAGGCATTACATATTTTGAATGGGAAAAGCTTGTCAAAGTTTACATTAGTTTAATATATTGGAATTGGAAAACCTTGTCAATTTTTGCTCAATGATGTTAGCTAGAAGACATGCATTTGATAGTTTTTAGTGGGACGCCCTTTGCTATGAGCAACATCGATAATTTTTTCCTATTCCCGTCTTCAGTTCAGAAGTAAATATTTACTCTACTGAGATGCATAGTCACATGAATGTTGACTTATGTAAGATATTTTAAGAGTTTGTTCTGAATATTGTCTATGTAATGCGAGGCCTTTTGTTTGATTGCAAAGTTGAGCCTGGAATGTTATAGCATGCGGCATCACGAGCTGTTCACCATGCCTCCTGAGAATAATGCTTCATATTGTTTTGCAGGTCGATCTAATGCCAGTAATTTGCTTGTTAAGAAGATCATCCTCTTCTGTTGTTTCCGTTTTTAAGAAATTCATCGTCTTATGTTTCATTCATAGCCTATACGACAAGTCGGGTAGGTTAGACGTGAAACCATATGATCTTCCGACCAACTCATCATCTTAGGCTGTGATTGGATCGTCGTTTTCCAACCAAAACCGCTTGTAAAACTGACGCTTTTAAATAAAATCAGATGGTCTCGGGCGAAGCGCTTGGTTGGTCTATTCCGACTAGTAAAATATACACTGGTCTCTCAAATTACAGGCGTAACCCACCGGTTTTACTTACAGACCTCGGGCCCTCGGTTTCATTAGACATGTATTTTACGCGTTCTTTCCGATGACGAGTAAATTACACTTGTATCTTAATACCAATGTTCAAGAAAGCGGAAAGTGTAAGCGAAGTGGAAGGCCACAACTTAGAGCAATCAACACTTAAGCGCAGCTTAATCGCACTTAAGCGTTTTTTGAAATTGGCTAGAATTTGACAGATTTTGAATGATATACACATGAAAATAGGAAGCATGGCACATGGGTAATTGAAGTAGCATCTGAAATACAGTTCACACAATAGCAAATACATATCAGGTTAGCATAGCAAGCAAAATAACAACTAAAATGCAGTTCAGTTCAAATAGACATAACCTAACAGATATCTTGTGGACAGAATTTTGCCAAAATATGAAGGAAATAGTTCTTGAACATAGCCTAGTAATAAGATAAATAGCATATTGCCATTATTGCGCAAGCAGAACAGCAGAAGAAGTACAAAAATTGCCAAATTTTGGTCAAATTTAAATAAAAAACGCTTAATCTACCGCTTAGGGCAAAAGCGAAGCGCTTTGCCATCGCTCAGCGCCTAATCACGCTTAAGCGTCGGTTAAAAACGCTTTCTTGAACACTGCTTAATATAGGTGTGAAATAAACCAGAGCTCCCAAGCACGGCCTTACCGTTTCATGCCTTCTCAGTCTCTTGAAGGTGCTCATAGGTGTCCGATGATCCTGGCTTCCTGAATGAGCAGCGGGCGCTGTATCAGACCATCTGTAGGGACCGCGAGGCCCTCTCCATCGTCCTTCGAATTGTTGCACTCGCCGTGGCGCCGAGCATTGTTAACATGGTCAATGAACATGAGGATTCAGGAGATGACTTTATTTGGACTGGATGACCGTAGGAACCCATTAGGGCCATAGCCGTACGTACGCAAGTGCCTCCTTATTATGTACAACTATATTTTTTTGCTTCCTCCTGGTTTCCTGACATCACGGTCCCACACCATTGCCAACCTATGTAGTCAGTATAAACGAGAGAATTGCACAAGGTCCGGCCGATAGCTGGGACCAAGCAGCTCGAGCAGTATTTGTGTTTTTGAGGTATGAGCACTGCAGAGTTTTTCTTGGCGATGTTTTGTTTGTTGTTCAGAGGAGAGCAAGGTATTAACTGGGCGGGCTATGGCCCGTCTAGCCCAGGACAGATATCCAGCCAGATATTAATTTTTTTCAAGATGAAAATTGCTAGCCCAGCTATACGTTTTTTTGAGGAATACCCAGGCAAGGTCAACTTGTTATTCTCCGCCCCGCTGGGCTGCAAATCTTTCTTAGGAGGGATGCATTAGGCTTAACAGGAAAATGGGCTTTAAAAAATAATAAATGGGATGTAATTATAAAAACTGGGCACTAACTATAAAAAAATGCACGAAACACGAAATTAGTTTATAAAATATTATTTATGGATTTTCAAAATCTTAATTTTTAATTGTTGCACGCACAATGTTTCGTTGGATTTTCACGTAATAAAATTTGCATTTAATCTGACTAGAAATTTCGGGATAAAAATATTTCAGATCCCATCAAAATGTGGGAAATTTTATTGAATTCTGTCTTGAATGGTTGGTTTTTTTTTGAATAAATCTTGAACGGTTGGTTGAAATTATTAATCGTTGTCCTTGCTAGAAAATGGGTTGTACTTTTAACTAACTATAAATGGGATGTAGTAAATTCCATTAGAATTCAAAAATGGGTTGTACATTCTTACAACTCGCAAATGGGCTATAAGTTCTCTGCCACACACTTGTGGGCCTACTAAGTTGACGCGTCCCCTAAAAAAAGATGTTGACGCGTATGCAAGGCTTTGTCAACTTATAATAGTCAACACACGATTCTAGCAGCAGTGGCCGTTGGATGTCTATCCAAGGGATGTCGTGCTTCTTCTTCAATCACATATATTCTAGCTTCGGCCGCCCAAAAAATGATTCCTCCCCCTGACATCTGGGGCGCACCATTTCGGAGGCTCACATGTGGGCCTACTAGGTTCATGCGTACCAAGGCTTTGTTAACTTAGTAAATATAAACGATTCTAGCTGCAGTGACTGTACGATGTCCATCCAACGGCCGTAGTGCTTCTTCAACCTCTGGTCTTCTTTCTCCAGCCGCCTAAAGCAGCGTCGGGCGTGTCGTCTGCTCCTGCCTCCCGTGGCCGGTTGTGCTGCCGCGGAGGCCTCACCACCCCCTACTACTCCCACCGCTGGCCAGGCCATCCCTCCACTCACCCACGCCCCCTGTTATTCTGCGATGACGGCATCCTCACACCATAGCCGAACCAGTGAACCCTCGTACTGCTCTCTGCGCGGGCTTCCACTTCCGCGTCTTCCCCGGCTCCGCGTCATCCCCTTCCTAGGCCTCGCTGTCATCCACCGCCCTGGTGCTCTCGGTGTGGCGTGGTCAACGTGGTCAAGGAACGACTTCCATCGGAAGAGTATAGTAGTGGAGAGGCTGACAGTTGGGTCCACGGCGGCCACAAGGAAGTGTCTCCTTATTATGTGCAAAATAATTATTCCTTCAACTAACGGCAGGGACCCACCAGCTACATCTTTGCATGCAAGGAAGTGCCTCCTTATTAGGCACAAAAAATGAATACTCCCCCTGCTAGCTGGAACCCAGTATAGTGGTAGGCTGACTTGTGACCCTACTAAGTTGACGGGGACAGAGGGCTTTGTCAACTTAGTCAATATGCACGATTCTAGCTCGAGTGACCATACGATGTCCATCCAACGGCCGTAGTGCTTCTTCAACCTCTGGTCTTCTTGCTCCAGCCGCCCAAACCAGCATCGGTCGTGCCTTGTGCTCCTGCCTCCCGTGGCCGACTGCGATGCGGCGGAGGCCTCACCGCCCCCCTACTACTCCCACCGCTGGCCAGGCCATCCCTATACTCACCCACACCCCCTGTTATTCTGCGGCGACGGCAGCATCACACCGCATCAAACCAGTCAACCCTCATACTCCTCTACACATGGGCATCCACTGCCGCGTCTTCCCCGGCTCCGCGTCTTCCCCTTCCTAGGCCTCATTGTTGTCCACCGCCCTGGTGCTCTCAGCGCAGCGTGGTCAACGTGGTCAAGGAATGGCTTCCATGGGACGTGGGCTGTACATGGAGAGGCTGACAGCTGGGTCCACGGCCGCAGCAAGGAAGTGCCTCCTTATTACGCGCAAAATAATTATTCCTCCATCTGACAGCGGTGACCCACCGGATGGGCCAACGTATTTCACGAAAAAACGTTTACCCCTGACTATTGGGACCCACCAGCTACATCTTCGCACGCAAGTAAGTGCCTCCTTATTACGCACAAAAAAATGAATACTCCCCCTACTAGCTGGGACCCAGTATAGTGGCAGGCTGACTTGTGAGCCTACTAAGTTGATGGGGACGGATGGCTTTGTCAACTTAGTGAATATGCACGATTCTAGCTCCAGTGACCGTACGATGTCGATCCAATGGCCGTAGTGCTTCTTCAACCTCTTGTCTTCTTGCTCCAGCCGCCCAAACCAGCGCCGGTCGTGCCTCATGCTCCTGCCTCCCGTGGCCGGCTACAATGCGGCGGAGGCCTCACCACCCCCTACTACTCCCACCGCTGGCCAGGCCATCCCTCTACTCACCCACACCACCTGTTATTCTGCGGCGACGGCAGCCTCACACCGCAACGAACCAGTGAACCCTCATACTCCTCTACGCGTGGGCATCCACTGTCGCGTCTTCCCGTTCCTAGGCCTTGCCGTCGTCCACCGCCCTGGTGCTCTCAGCGCGGCATGGTCAACATGGTCAAGGAATGACTTCCATCAGACGTGGACTGTATGTGGAGAAGCTGACAGCTGGGTCCACGACCGCAGCAAGGAAGTGCCTCCTTATTACGCGCAAAATAATTATTCCTCCATCTGACAGCAGGGACCCACCAGATGGGCCACCGTATTTCGTGAAAAAAACGTTTCCCCCTGACTGTTGGGACCCACCAGCTACATCTTCGCACACAAGGAAGTGCGTCCGGGCAAAAAAAATGATTCGCCCCACTGACTGTAGGGACCCACCAGCTACATCTTCGCATGCAAGGAAGTGCCTGACAGTCGGGACCCACCTGGTCGAAGCGTACATAGCTCGGTCATTCTGGTCACGAACGTGTACGTACATACTGGTCGATGTAGAGGCGCGCACGTGTCGTAGTAGAGGCGCGCACGTAGCATGTATACGTACGTATAGCGGACAGTGTGCAAGAAAGAAAATACGGCCATGTATGTACATACGGGCGGGGTCTCGAATGCCTACTCGTGCATACGTACGACCAGGGCTCGTGTACATGGCTGGGTCGAAACGGAGAAACAACATCGTCGTCGTGTTCATGGGGAGCCAACCGGCTGGGTCGGAACAGAATGCGTTGTCGTGTTCATCGGGAGGGCTTGGACGGAAAAGCCGATGGAAACGAGGCCTGGCATACCGCACAACAGAGGAAACGGCCTTGTGTTCGACCGACCACATTCGAAACAGGATACTGTTCATCGGGAGGGGTCTGGCGTATCGCAAAACGGAGGAAACGGACGTCCTACGGTCGAAACAGGATCCTGTTGATCGGGAGGGGTGTGGCATACCGCAAAATGGAGGAAACAGACTTGTGTTGGAGCTCTACATTCGAAACGGGGGTCCTGTTCATCGGGACGGGTGTGGCGAACCGCAAAACGGGACTCCACGGGATACTGTTCATCTCCACCGTCGACCCCCTCCAGCCTTCATGGGCTACTGTTCATCCACCATCGACCTCCTCCATCCTCCACCTGCGACTATTCATCCACGGGGCTCCTGTTCACCCAGCCTGCACCGCGCACTACTCCACCGGTTACTGTTCAACCAGCCCTCTCCACAGGCTCCTGTTCAACCACCCCTCCACAGGCTACTGTTCATCCAGCCCTCCGCCGTCTACTATTCATCCAGCCCTCCATGGGGTGGTCCTATTCATCCAGCCCTCCACGGGGTCCTGTTCATCTAGCGCCAACAGACTTGATTGATCGGGGTCCTGTTCATCCACCCCCACCAGGAACTGTTCATTCAACCCCCCTAGGAACGCTCACCGTTCATCTAGAGGCAGCATCGATCGGCTTCAGTTAGCAGCAGTAGCGAAGGAATCGCTCGATCGGGTTCAGTTAACAGCCATCGATCGATTGCTCGGGTTCAGTAACGCGTAGCCTGCAGTGCAATTGCTCGGGTTCAGTTAGAGCCCAACGCTTTGCTCGGGTTCAGTTAGAGCCCAACGCCTCGCACCCACGCGTGTGCGTGTACGAGAGAAACGCGCATCGCTCGGCCCTGACCACCCACCGTAACTGGGAACACTCTGATATTTTCCTCGCCCTCGCTTCTACCACAGTTTTTTTCGTCATGGACGACCCAAAGAATGTCATGCAGCTGCGTCTCCGCCCCCCCAGGATGAAAAGCTCATTTTATGACATGATTTTTTGTCATAAAGTAGGAGCCCACCACATCTATGATGATACCGGGTTTTGTCAAAATTATCGTCATAGAAGTGTCATAAGTATGACAAAAAAATCGTTTGGCACAAAATGTCACGGATGTATCTTTTTTGTAGTGACTGTAGGATTCTGGTAATGTGACACTACGATTAGAGACCCTTTGATGAAATTGTGTGCGATACATTAATCGCAAACGGTGATGTAAAAAACCGTCAGAAAAGATGCAAAATGTTTGTGATGAAGGATTCATCAAACAGGGTTTAGATTTCAGTTGTGTGTGCGATGCGGGGCATATGGTTCAGTTCAATTAACTTTTTGCGATGAGAAAGAATAATAGAAATGGCCAGCCAAATGAAGGCATGTGCGATTTACGGCATACAGTTCACTCGGATTAATTGTTTGTGATTAGGCGGAACAACAGAAATGGGCAGTCAGATGAAGGTGTGTGCGATTGAGGGCATACGCTTTCGAAGGATTAACTGTTTGCGATTAGGCAACAAAACTGAAACGGTCAGCCTGATAAACGTGTCTGCGATTGACGACATACACTTCACACGGATGAACAGTTTGTGATTAGCCACAACAAATAGAAATAGTTAGGATAGATCAACATATTCTAATAAAAGAAGCGTGCGCGATGGTAATAACAAGTGCACATGATTGTTGGAACAAGACTGTGCTGACATTGCCTACTACAGTGCACCATATGGTGGAAATTCCACGTACGCGGCCGGGAAAGCATGCCAACGTTACGCCATCCTGGAATAGTGCCGCACTTAGAAATTATAGAAATGTCAATAAATTTTGAACCTGCATCCCGTCACATTCCAAATTACTACCATGCTATATTTAATTACAAACCTATTCATACCGATCAAAACCTAAACGGTTTCCCACTTAGGAGCGTATTAGTACTCGGTTATAAAAACTACTACTCCAAGATGATTGCACATTCCTCCTCAACTCCTCATCCACAAAAACAAACAAGTCGTTGATCATCGTTCCCTTGTGTCTGCCATGGCTAGGGAGAGGCGAGCATGGAAGCAGAAGCACGAGAGATACCACGCCTCACCGCGAAAGCAGCCGACATGTCCCGCCACGCGGCCGTAGTAGCACAGAGGTCCCGCCGCACCGCCAAAGCAGCATGGAGGTCCCGCGGCACCATCGATGCAGCAGATTGGGCTAGCTGTGCCGCAGAAGCAGCAGAGATCTCCCGCCGCGCCGCGAATGCAGCAAAGATGTCCTCCCACACCGCGGCAGCCTGGGAAAATGTCCCGCGGGCAGGCGAGGACTCTTACAAGCACATGAATCTGATCATCCATAGACAGATGGATCTATCGGCGTTCTAGGAACGGGGGTCCCCAGACTTGCCTGCCTGCGGCCTGTGGCGTGGCCCAAAGGGGGGCCCAGCATGGCCCATCTTCATCAACACAGACCCAAGACCCTCGCGAGGGGCCAAGCCTCGCGGGGCGGACGACACGGAGCTTCCTCAAGCACGGCCTCACTAGGCTGGCTCGCGAGGAGGCGGAGAGATCAAGGCGGGGTACCTCACGAGGTGACTGTGACGCAAGCCATGACGACCAAGGGCGCCAGGTGGGCGCCAGCCCGCGTAGTGTCCTCCTTTCCCCTTTGGTGCAAAGGGGGCAAGCGCAGCCGCGGAGTACCGAGGCATCAGGCAAAGGTTGCCATTTCGGTGCAACAAGACCAAGACCAGGAGGACTGCAAGATGGAGGTCATCGTGGAGCCCAAGACGGCGTCACCACCAGAGCTTTGTGCAGGCGAGGACCAACTTTAGTTAGGATAAGTGTACTAGATGTTCCCCTTCAAAATGGCCAATTGTTGGCGCCCTTCCCCCTCAATATTTGGGAAGAGGCCCAGGGCCATTGCCTATAAATAGGACCAGCCACCCACAGGGAGAGGAGGTTGAGGTGAAGGTTGGAGATCAAGATCGAGGATCAAGGATCGGATCGAAATCAGAGAGAGAGAAGGGTGACTGAACTCCTCCTAGCAGTTCGTCCCCCCAGCAAAGAACAGACCCTCGTGAGGTTGTTCTTCCTTGTATTGTTCATCATCATCAGCCCAAGAGGCAATCCACCACACCACACACTGGAGTAGGGTATTACACCACAACGATGGCCCGAACCAGTATAAACCCTGTGTCTCTTGTGTTGTTCTTTCCTTAGCTTAGATCTTAGCGAGGCGGAGGGGTGCAGGTACGTAGGAGGCGAAATCTCCGCGCGCACCCCAGTGTTCGAACCTCAAGGGTCTGCCAGAACCCGAAATCCAACATTTGGCGCGCCAGGTAGGGGTGCACCGGAATTCATCTTCCACCACCCCGTTCTCCTCCGACCATCGCGCCCATGTCTGACGCTCGTCGGGCCCGCGCCGAGCGCCGGGACGCTCTCGCTTCCCGCGTCGCCCAGATGGCTCCTGTCAGCGGGCGTCCTCGTCGTTCCCCGTCATGTACCGTCAACGCCGCCACCGGCCCGGCGGGGGACGAGCAGCAAGCATCGTCTCAGCATCCGTCAGTGTGGCAAGACGGCCGCACCGCTACTCCCTCGCTCACCCCAGCTGGTTATTCGTCCCGCGTGCTCCGCGCACCCATGGAGGCTCGAGCTGCGCTCATCGCGGCAAACGAGCTCCTGCACTACCGTGCCGTCGACGACGTCTACGAAGAATGGCTTGACCGCGTCGCCGAGCTCATCAATGGGGCCAAGGCGAAGGGCAACATCTTCAAGAGCACGAACCAGGAAGGGAAGCTGCTTGGCGGGGCCGTCCTCGGCGCCAGCCAGTGGGTTCTCCAGGCCGCTGTCGTAAAGCGTCCTTAGCGAAGAGAGAGCCTTCGCCTCCATCTCCGTGAAGGCCACGCGGTCCTCGGCAAGAACAAGGGCCTTGTCGTCCAGCTCGGCCTTCCTCGCCCCCAACTCCTGCTCCAGCGCGCCTAGGCGGTCGTGGCGCTTCCTGAGCTTGACCTTCCTCTCCTTGACGGCTGCCTCGCGAGCCTTCACGCCTTCTTCCTGCTCTTGGCGAAGGCGGACCTCTTTCGCGAACTGGTCTCGCAGGCTTTGCAGCTCGTCCTCCAGCGCCTTGCAGTGACCACGGACGTTGACCACCTCCTCCAGGGCTGCGTCACGAGCAGCCTTCGCCTCAAGGACGGCCTGCTTCTCCTCATCGCAAGCCAACGAGGCCTGGACCAGCGCCGCCCGAATCGAAGCGTCAGAGCGAATCCATCCTGAAGCCAGCTCCAAGAAGATCCTGCCGTAGCCGGTCCGGCTCAGCAGCAGCACGATCCAGAACGGCAGGAGGAGTCGGAGAGACATCAGTCGGTGGAGTAGAAGGAGAAGGCGGCAGCGCGGCCACAGCATCCTGGGGTGGAGTCTGCTGTGCCCCAACGGCTGTAGTGGCGGTAGTAGGCAAAGGCACCTCGGGAGTCACTTGGGCCATGGGGGCTGAGCTCGCCCCCGCCGGCTCAGCCAAGCTTCGCGAGGATGACCGGGCAGGAGAAGCCCGTGCGTCGCAGTCACCCTCCTTCGCGGGTAAAGGCGCTGCCACGAATGGAACCTCTGGAGCTCCCTTCGGCTTCTTTGCTGCGGGCGCCAGCCTATCCAAGAGATGCGGACGTCAAGGCTCAGAAGCAAAACAAGAAATGAAGACAAGAATCAAGTGCTTACGGGTCATCGCCAGTGAGCTCAAGCGTCCTCCGGCCAAATTTGAAGCCCGAAAGCCGGCTAGAAGGGTCAACCTCGGGAAGCTTGGAAGTGGAAGGTGCGTCTGCGGTCCGCCTCGGGGCCGGGGCAGACCCGCGGGAGATCAGCCCGGTCCTGTCCTTCTTCCGGATCGGGGGCAAGCTCCCGCCGTCCTGCTCGTCATCATCCTCGTCGTCATCGCTCGGAGAGAGGCGGAGAACGCGGGACCTGCGCCTGGGGAGGGGAGCCGTCGACTCTCCGTCAGTCGCCTCGGAGTCAGGCCCTTTTTCCTGCTCCCCTCCTTCCTCCTCTTCGCTGGAGTCGTCGGAGGGCACGTCCTCCGGTTCCTCGGGAGTTTCCATGGGCACGGGCCCGTCCCCGTTGAAGACGGGCATGGACTCCACTACCTGCTCCCAGTCGTCGCGGAGGAACAAAGGCGTAGGAGCTCCCTCCAACCTCGCCACATCGCCCCCGACCAGAGATTGGAGGACCGCAGCCAGATCTCCGTCGGCCAAGGCCGCGGGGCTCGGATGGGGCCTCCACATCGGAAGTGAGTACTGCCGAAGCGGAGCCAGCTGGTACTCCAGGAATTCCCCCAGCAGCGACGCGCCGGTCAGCTTCGCTGCCGCCATGTTGGCCGGCCTCAGATCCGCGTCCATCTTCTCCAACACCAGCTTCGCGAGGGGGTCCGCGAGCTCCGCTCGACCCCAATCGCTGGAGCTCATGGGTTGCTCCGTGGGCAAGATCAGCCGAGGGTGGATGCGCCCAGCATCCGCCAAGACCCACTTGCTCCTGAAGCCCTCAATCCTTTTCCCGGGGTTCGAAATGGCAATGGCGCCACCGTACGCGATGAACCTCGCGCACGCGGAAGCAGGACCGCGAGAGGTCCGGAGTTAGAAGTAGTGGCGCAGCAAGGCCACTAAGGGCTGCACCCCTACATGAGCCTCGTAGTAATAGGCGAAGATCGCCAAGAGAAGGACGGAGTTGGGGTGGAGATGCAGAGCCTGTAGCTTATAATGGCGGAGGACAAAGAAGAAGAACTCGGAGAAGGGAGGCACCAGGCCAGCAGCAATGGCGCTTACGAAGAACGTATAGAAGGTGCTCCCTTGACCCTCAGGGGTGGCGGAGCCGGCCTTGAACACCTTCGCCCCGTCAATGCCCCGCGTCCCCGCCATCCGGCGCAACCGGGCGAGGCTCGCCTCTGACACGTTCGGCGAGTCTAGTGCAGACGAGTACCAAGCTACGGCCGGGGACTGACGAGGCGCCATGGATTCCTAGGTCACGCGGTCGGAGTGGATCTTGAAATTTTGGAGGAAGGAAGGAGAGGCGCAAGAAAGGGGATCTGAGCAGCAACCGGAGAAAGCAAAGGCGGATGCCACTCCTTTATCAACTCGCGCGGTTGCTAAGGCGCTCACGTCCAATCAACCGCCACGCGGCGCCCAAGGCCGCAGGCTGATAGGGCCCGCAACGCTTCGCTCTTGCCCTTCCGCCTCCCTGCACGGCCAAGTCCGGGCGCGCCTTGGGCCCGGGGGCTACTGTCGGTGTCCTGGGAACAGGGGTCCCCAGACTTTCCTGCCTGCGGCCTACAGCGTGGCTCAAAGGGGGGCCCAGCACGGCCCATCTTCATCAACACAGACCCAAGACCCTCGCGAGGGGCCAAGCCTGGCGGGGCGGACGACACGGAGCTTCCTCAGGCACGGCCTCACCAGGCTGGCTTGCGAGGAGGCGGAGAGATCAAGGCGGGGTACCTCACGAGGTGATCGTGATGCAAGCCATGACGACCAAGGGCGCCAGGCGGGCGCCAGCCCGCACAGTGTCCTCCTTTCCCCTTTGGTGCAAAGGGGGTAAGCGCAGCCGCGGAGTACCGAGGCGTCAGGCAAAGGTTGCCATTTCGGTGCAACAAGACCAAGACCAGGAGGACTGCAAGATGGAGGTCATCATGGAGCCCAAGATGGCGTCACCACCAGAGCTTTGTGCAGGCGAGGACCAACTTTAGTCAGGATAAGTGTACTAGATGTTCCCCTTCAAAATGGCCAATTGTTGGCGCCCTTCCCGCTCAATATTTTGGAAGAGGCCCAGGGCCATTGCCTATAAATAGGACCAGCCACCCACAGGGAGAGGGGGTTGAGGTGAAGGTTGGAGATCGAGATCGAGGATCAAGGATCGGATCGAAATTAGAGAGAGAGAAGGGTGACTGAACTCCTCCTAGCAGTTCGTCCCCCCAGCAAAGAATAGACCCTCGCGAGGCTGTTCTTCCTTGTATTGTTCATCATCATCAGCCCAAGAGGCAATCCACCACACCACACACTAGAGTAGGGTATTACACCACAACGGTGGACCGAACCAGTATAAACCCTGTGTCTCTTGTGTTGTTCTTTCCTTAGCTTAGATCTTAGCGAGGCGGAGGTGTGCAGGTAGGTAGGAGGCGAAATCTCCGCGCGCACCCCAGTGTTCGAACCTCAAGGGTCTGCCGGAACCCAAAATCCGACATTTGGCGCGCCAGGTAGGGGTGCGCCGGAATTCGTCTTCCACCACCCCGTTCTCCTCCGACCATTGCGCCCATGTATGACGCTTGTCGGGCCCGCGCCGAGCGCCGGGCCGCTCTCGCTTCCCGCGTCGCCCAGACGGCTCCTGTTGGCGGGCGTCCTCGCCGTTCCTCGTCTCCTGCCGTCAACGCCGCCACCGGCCCGGCGGGGGACAAGCAGCAAGCAACGTCTCAGCATCCGTTAGTGCGGCAAGACGGCCGCACCGCTACTCCCTCGCTCACCCCAGCTGGTTCTTCGTCCCGCGCGCTCCGCGCACCCATGGAGGCTCGAGCTGCGCTCATCACGGCAAACAAGCTCCTGCGCAATCGCCCGTCGACGACGTCTATGAAGAATGGCTTGACCGCGTCGCCGAGCTCATCCGCGCCGCAGGGGGCTCTCTTGCGCCGTCCGTTCCGCTGCACCGCACCCCGCCCCGCACGGGCGACGAGGCTCCGGCGGTGCCCCGACCGCCTCCTCCTCAAGAAGGCGCCATGGCTCCAAGGCGCGTGGCCCCTGGGTGGAACCCGCTCCATCAGGTGCCAACGCGGCAAGAGCAGAGCTGCCAAGAAGTCCCTCGCCCGCAAGAAGCTGCCCGGCCGCTCCATGCTCCAGCATGTCGCGACCATGCTCCTGCTCCTGCACGTCAAGACCCCGCGCTGCTCCCAGCTGTACCGCGAGGGGACATGCAAGACCAAGCTCTCCATCACCCAAGGCCTCCCGTGGCCACAGCAGGCTGCCGTGCCTTCACCACCGAGCTACGCAGCGTCGCGTGGCCCGGCAAGTTCAAGCAGACCTGCCTCCTCGTTACGATGGCACAGCCGATCCTGTGGAGTTCCTCCAGCTCTATGAGGTGGGCATCGAAGCTGCCAACGGAGACAGGAAGGTCATGGCGAACTGGTTTCCCATGGCGCTCAAGGACGGGGCCCACACCTGGCTCCTGAACCTGGCCCCAGGCACGATCTCCTCCTGGGACGAGATGCGCACCCGCTTCATCGCCAACTTCCAAGGTACTCGCGACCGGCCACCCGCCGTGAGCGACATGCGCCGCATCAAGCAACAACCCGGGGAAACCCTACAGAAGTACATCTAGTGCTTCAACAACGCACGCCTCAAGATTCCCAAGGTGACTGAGGAGGCCATCATCTCAGCCTTCTCCGACGGCGTGCGTGATGTCAAGATGAAGGAGGAGCTGGCGATGCATGAAGACCTGTGCACTTCCTTGGACCTGTTCAACTTGGCAACCAAGTGCGCCAGGGCTGAGGAAGGGCGTCTCTCCCTCCTCGAGCTGCCTGCCGCAGACCCAGAAGATAAGAAGCCCAAGGCCAAGGATGTGAAGCTCAAGGGGGCTGCCGTGCTCGCGGCAGAACCAGACACCAAGCGGGGCAGAGATCTGCCCGAACCTCCCAAGGGCAGTCGATACTGTGTGTACCACGACCTCCACACCCACAACACCAACGAATGTCAAGAGCTCCGAGCCATGCGAGAAGGAAGGATCGGCCGTCGCCCCGACCGCGGTGACCGGGGCTACGGTCGAGGAGGAGGAAGGAACGCAGGACGCTGGGAAGACCGTGGCCCGCGCCAAGGGTGGCGCGATCAACCTCGCGAGGATCGCCGGCAAGATCCGCCTCACAAGGGAGACTGGAGGGATCAGCCTCGCGAGGATCGCCCGCAAGGCAACGCAGGCCTCCCTCCGCTGCCGCCGCAGCCAAGGAGAAACGAGGACCGCCACCAGGACGAGGGGGCTGGGGGCTTCCAGGAGCCGCGCGCGATCGCCTGCATCCTGGGTGGGGCTCAAGCCCCAGCCTCTCAAAGCATCTTCAAGCAGTTTGCCCGCGATGTGAATGCAGTTCTCCCCAAGCTCGAAGCCACACGCCCTCTTAGGTGGTCGGCGTGCGCCATCACGTTCAGCTCAGCAGATCAGCTCAAGTGTGCGGCTACAGCCGGAGTCCTCCCGATGCTTTGTTCCCCAATCATCAGCAACGTGGTGGTCACCAGGACCCTCTGGCCCTCGCGAGTGGGACGCTGCGGAGGTCCACCACACAGCTATGTTCGCATGCCTTATGGCTTGCCGAACGCGGCTACCACGTACCAGCGCCGCATGAGGGGCATCATGGAGGCACAAGAGGCCAGGCGTTCCGCAGCCCTGGCGGAGATGGAGATGGTCCGCGAGGAGCCACCAGCGCCTCCGGAGCCTCCCGAGGCCCCTAGGCCTGGGGGCTTGTGAGGATCGGCTTCCGCAGCCCACCGAGTCTGCTACACCAACAGTCCTTCGTCCTCAACATCATCAGGTGATATCTTTCAAGTTTCATTTCCAGCTGGGAGCGCCCCCCAGGGCTGCATTATTCCCAGGCCGCGTGGGTCCGTCCCTGCAGAATGTATCCCTTTTATTTGATGTTGTTAGCTTACTTTGTTGGGGGCGCCCCTCGGGCTGCATCATCCCCAAGTCGCTCAGGCCAGACCCAGCAGCATGTATCCCTTTTGCGTTTATTTCCGGTTATGCGTTCGACCTGCCATGCTTGATTATTTGATGCCGGTCCACGACACCTCTTCTTCTCCATGCCGACCACTTGCACGTTAAAGGGGGGGGGGGTACCTGAGCATCACGACTCAGGGCTCTTACTGGCTCTTCAGCCCTCACCCTCTGGCGTTGTCCACGGCATCGCGACCTGGCATACCAGCGACGGCTGAGACCAGCTCGAGGGCCAGGACCCGAGGACATAGAGTGCCGGCATCTAACCAAATTTGCAGGGACACATCACAAGATAAGGCCGAGTGCCAGGCGCAACCCGCCTCGAGGTAGGGCCCCGTGAGTCCCGCGCTGGCTCACGGGTGCCCAGATACACCTCGCCAGGCCCTACCGTGCCAGCCACGTGTTAGGGCGGGGCTGTACACGCCCCGGGGGCTCCTTCCGGAGGGGGCCCCCCTACCACGTACCAGTGGAAGCACCATGCTCCGCGCTGGCTGACGACACTACCGAGGAGCGGCTATGCCCATACACATACAGAAGCGCTATGCTCCGCGCTGGTGATAAACAACTGAGGGTGGCCCCCGGGCCGCATCAACCTCAGGGAGCCCAGAGCTTAGTGTCTAGCCTCATCGTAACGCCTCCCCTCGGGAGTGCCGCGCGAGGGGGCTGGTCACGCCCAGACGCACGCCGCCCAGCCAGGCCCCCGCGGGCCTGGTTCGTCGCGCGTCTCTCCCTGAGAGGAGCCAAGGTATGAAGGCCGTTTGAGCGCCAAGGGGGACTCCTGAGCATCGCGACTCAGGAGCCAAACTGGTCATGTAGCCCCTCACTCCTTAGTTCCGAAAGGCTAAC
The DNA here is from genome assembly GCF_002162155.2 of Triticum dicoccoides. NCBI lineage: Eukaryota > Viridiplantae > Streptophyta > Magnoliopsida > Poales > Poaceae > Triticum > Triticum dicoccoides. The sequence goes on from NC_041392.1 coordinate 347,430,833, forward strand.
GGCGTTTGAGGTATGCGCGCGGCCGGGCTCTGCAGACGTAGAACGGTAGATCCACCCAAATCATACCTCTCTACTTCCTGTCCATGCGCCAAGGGGGACTCCTGAGCATCGCGACTCAGGAGCCTAACTTGTCACGTAGCCCCTCACTCCTTGGTCCGTCCTGGTTTCCGGTCGGGGCTAACGGCGGCTGAGGTATGCACGGGGCCGGGCTCTGCCGGCGTAGAACATAAGAAAGTAGGAAGGAAAAGCGTAAATCTCAACGAATTCAAAAGCAAATATTATAGTACACACTATTATCTCAATGCCAAACGCAAATTTAAATGCCTCCCCGAGGCATGATACATGTGTAGGAATTAAAGGCAGGACAGGAGCCATAACGGAGTCACTTGTCGGCGGTGGAGCAACGCGGAGTGGGTTCGCCTCATGGAGCAGTGGGGTCGGCAGCGCCTTGCTTCGGCTTGGTGCTGAAGGCCCGGAGCTTCCCCAGCAGAGCCTTCGCGCGACCCTTCACGGCCTCGGCAGCGGCAGCGGCACGCTCGCCGCTTACTGGCTCCAGCAGGCTGTCGAGGTCGACGCCGGGATCGCGAAGGTAGATGTGGGTGAGGACCCGCATCAGCGCTGCAGAAGACAGGACACGCGCCTCGGCCTCGGCCGTGGGGCCAAGGCCAAGGGCGACATCTTCAAGAGCACGAACCAGGAAGGGAAGCAGCTTGGCAGGGCCGTCCTTGGCGCTGGCCAGCGGGCTCTCCAGGCCGCTGTCGTAAAGCATCCTCGGCGAGGAGCGAGCCTTCGCCTCCAGCTCCGTGAAGGCCACACGGTCCTCGGCACCAGGGCCTTGTCGTCCAGCTCGGCCTTCCTCGCCCCCAACTCCTGCTCCAGCGCGCCTAGGCGGTCGCGGCACTTCCTGAGCTTGACCTCCCTCTCCTTGACGGCCGCCTCGCGAGCCTTCACGCCTTCTTCCTGCTCTTGGCGAAGGCGGAGCTGTTTCGCCAGCTGGTCCCGCAGGCCTTGCAGCTCGTCCTCCAGCGCCTTGCAGCGACCACGGACGTCGACCACCTCCCCCAGGGCTGCGTCACGAGCAGCCTTCGCCTCAAGGACGGCCTGCTTCTCCTCATCGCAAGCCGTCGAGGCCTGGACCAGCGCCGCCCGAATCGAAGCGTCGGAGCGAATCCATCCTGAAGCCAGCTCCAAGCGCCCGGCCACCAAGCGAGGGTCGGCACCAAGAAGATCCTGCCGCAGACGGTCCAACTCAGCAGCAGCACAATCCAGAACAGCAGGAGGAGTCGGAGAGACAGCAGTCGGTGGAGTAGAAGGAGAAGGCGGCAGCGCGGCCACAGCATCCTGGGGCGGAGTCTGCTGCGCCCCAACGGCTGTAGTGGCGGCAGCAGGCAAAGGCACCTCGGGAGTCACTTGGGCCATGGGGGCTGAGCTCGCCCCCGCCGGCTCAGCCAGGCCTCGCGGGCAGAGGCGCTGCCACGGATGGAACCTCAGGAGCTCCCTTCGGCTTCTTTGCTGCGGGCGCCAGCCTATCCAAGAGATGCGGACGTCAAGCCTCAGAAGCATAACAAGAAATAAAGACAAGAATCAAGTGCTTACGGGTCGTCACCAGTGAGCTCAAGCGGCCTCCGGCCAAATTTCAAGCCCGAAAGCCGGCTAGAAGGGTCAACCTCGGGAAGCTTGGAAGCGGAAGGTGCGTCTGCGGTCCGCCTCGGGGCCGGGGCAGACCCACAGGAGATCAGCCCGATCCTGTCCTTCTTCGGGATCGGGGGCAAGCGCCCGCCGTCCTGCTCGTCATCATCCTCGTCGTCATCGCTCAGAGAGAGGCGGAGAACGCGGGACCTACGCCAGGGGAGGGGAGCCCTCGACTCTCCGTCAGTCGCCTCAAAGTCAGGCCCTTTTTCCCGCTCCCCTCCTTCATCCTGTTCGCTGGAGTCGTCGGAGGGCACGTCCACCGGTTCCTTGGGAGTTTCCATGGGCACGGGCCCATCCCCGTTGAAGACAGGCATGGACTCCACTACCTGCTCCCAGTCGTCGCGGAGGAACAAGGGCGTAGGAGCGCCCTCCAACCTCGCCACATCGCCCCCGACCAGAGATTTGAGGACCGCAGCCAAATCTCCATCGGCCAAGGCCGCGGGCTCGGATGGAGCCTCCACATTGGAAGTGAGTACTGCCGAAGGGGAGCCAGCTGGTGCTCCAGGAATTCCCCCAGCAGCGACGCGCCGGTCAGCTTCGCCGCCGCCATGTTGGCCGGCCTCAGATCCGCGTCCATCTTCTCCAACACCAGCTTCGCGCGGGGGTCCACGAGCTCCGCTGGACCCCAATCGCTGGAGCTCGTGGGTTGCTCCGTGGGCAAGATCAGTCGATAGTGGATGCGCCCAGCATCCGCCAAGACACACTTGCTCCTGAAGCGCTCAATCCTTTTCCCGGGGTTCGAAATGGTAATGGCGCCACTGTACGCGATGAAGCTCGTGCACGCGGAAGCAGGGCCGCGAGAGGTCCGGAGGTAGAAGTAGTGGCGCAGCAAGGCCACTGAGGGTTGCACCCCTACATGAGCCTCACAGTAATAGGCGAAGATCGCCAGGAGAAGGACGGAGTTGGGGTGGAGATGCAGAGCCTGTAGCTTATAATGGCGGAGGACAGAGAAGAAGAACTCGAAGAAGGGAGGCACCAGGCCAACAGCAATGGCGCTTACGAAGAACGGATAGAAGGTGCTCCCTTGACCCTCAGGGGTGGCGGAGCCGGCCTTGAACACCTTCGCCCCGTCAATGCCCCACGTCGCCGCCATCCGGCACAACCGGGCGAGGTTCGCCTCCGACATGTTCGGTGAGTCCAGGGCAGACGAGTACCAAGCTACGGCTGGGGACTGACGAGGCGCCATGGCTTCCTAGGTCACGCTGTCGGAGTGGATATGGAAATTTTGGAGGAAGGAACGAGAGGCACAAGAAAGGGGATCTGAGCAGCAACCGGAGAAAGCAAAAAAGAAAAGCCTAGGCGGATGTCACTCCTTTATCAACTCGCGCGGTTGCTAAGGCGCTCAGGTCCAATCAACCGCCACGCGGCGCCCAAGGCTGCAGGCTGATAGGGCCCGCAGCGCTTCGCTCTTGCCCTTTCGCCTCCCTGCACGGCCAAGTCCAGGCGCGCCTTGGGCCTGGGGGCTACTGTCGGCGTTCTGGGAACGGGGGTCCCCAGACTTGCCTGCCTACGGCCTGCGGCGTGGCTCAAAGGGTGGCCCAGCACGGCCCATCTTCATCAACACAGACCCAAGACCCTCGCGAGGGGCCAAGCCTCGCGGGGCGGACGACACGGAGCTTCCTTAGGCACGGCCTCACCAGGCTGGCTCGCGAGGAGGCGGAGAGATCAAGGCAGGGTACCTCACGAGGTGCCCGTGATGCAAGCCATGACTACCAAGGGCGCAAGGCGGGCGCCAGGCGGGCGCCAGCCTAGGTAGTGTCCTCCTTTCCCCTTTGGTGCAAAGGGGGCAAGCGCAGACGTGGAGTACCGAGGCGTCAGGCAAAGGTTGCCATTTCGGTGCAACAAGACCAAGACCAGGAGGACTGCAAGATGGAGGTCATCATGGAGCCCAAGACGGTGTCACCACCACAGCTTTGTGCAGGCGAGGACCAACTTTAGTTAGGATAAGTGTACTAGATGTTCCCCTTCAAAATGGCCAATTGTTGGCGCCCTTCCCGCTCAATATTTGGGAAGAGGCCCAGGGACATTGCCTATAAATAGGACCAGCCACCCACAGGGAGAGGGGGTTGAGGTGAAGGTTGGAGATCGAGATCGAGGATCAAGGATCGGATCGAAATCAGAGAGAGAGAAGGGTCACTGAACTCCTCCTAGCAGTTCGTCCCCCCCAGCAAAGAACAGACCCTCGTGAGGCTGTTCTTCCTTGTATTGTTCATCATCATCAGCCCAAGAGGCAATCCACCAGACCACACACTGGAGTAGGGTATTACACCACAACGGTGGCCCGAACCAGTATAAACCCTGTGTCTCTTGTGTTGTTCTTTCCTTAGCTTAGATCTTAGCGAGGCGGAGGGGTGCAGGTAGGTAGGAGGCGAAATCTCCGCGCGCACCCCAGTGTTCGAACCTCAAGGGTCTGCGGGAACCCGAAATCCGACAGGATCAGATCTCCGGTTGGGTGAGGTTGCAGGACGACATGAAAGCCTCGTTTGAACAGGCTATGGCATCATCCGACAACTAAGGGAGGGTAATGCGAAGCTCCAGGCTAAGCGCGACTTGCTGAGGGCGAAGATCGTCGGAAGTGCGGAGTAGCAGGAGGAGACCACTGCCTTGTTGAGGAGGACCGACGTCATCATCAAGAAACTTACAAACGAGAATGACATGCTCCGCATTGAGCACTAAAGGCTGGTGGAGAAATTGGTGGATGCTCTCAAGCAGCATCTTGAGGGCATGAAAGAGCTCATTGCCGCTCGCCGCGAAGACTGGTTCCCGGCTTCCCGCGGCCTGCAGCAACGTATCAAGAAAGTAGAGATCAACGAGCTAGATCGTTGTCTAACTTCTTCCTTTGCCCTTGTGTATTTTGGGCATTGCCGCATGTGGCTTTTTTAATTATATGCCTAAATATGTAAGACAATTATTATCGACTACCATCGTCCTTATATTCATCAGTCTTGCTATAAGTCGCAGTCGATGCTATATAGGTCCATCGGATCTTACATCAAGATCCATGCAAAACTTTCTTTTCATATTTTCTTTTTTCTCTCTTAAATCTCAGTCGAGTGATACATAGCCAAGCCATGAAACAAGGGCTCAGGTGCCATTAGTGGAGACGTTGAGAGGGAGGTGGGTGGCGGAAAGAGGTCAAAGGGCTGTCCTCCAGATGAGCACGCGCAAGGGTCTAATCGCACGCTTCCCATACTCAAATAGCTACCCCGCACGGCAGATCCTAGCCAATAAAAAAAGGCGACACGTGGCGGCACGTAAATGGTAAGTAGAACGCCCATAGTTTCAATAATACTTGTGTTTCTGATTTTTAACATGACAACACTTGTTCCAAAATGACTTTGTTGATTGTTAATGTGTGTGCCTTCGCAAATCGGACAAAAAATTACCACAACAAGTTGGTGCCATGTCATGACACCATGCCAAGTTTCATGATTTTAGGCGGGTTTTGGATAGACGGGAGTTTCAAAACCAAGTTTCGCAATGTTTCCGGACAAGCCAAGACACCCAGATGTTTGAATTCCATTCCCACTTCTTCCATGGGACCTAGAAATTCACCCAAGTACACATAAATGATTTTCCAACTAACTTTTGCGCACTGGAGCATGGGCTTGTACTTCAAATTTGAATTGTGTGCATTAAATGCCTGGAAAATCAATTAATGTACAAAAAGGCCAAACGAACCCGAAATAATTCCAAAATTTAGCATGAAACTCCTATTTGGTCTAAGCTACATGTGTAAAAAATCAAGGTGGGAGAAGGCAGTGTATGTCGTTTCGCACCCGGAGGTGACACGCTCCCTGTCGGAACCACTAGCCTTCTTCAGAGAAGCTCCGGTTTGCAAGAAGCTTATACCAAAGCTTGTCCCAATTCGTCCAAAAAATTTACCACAGCATGTTGGTTCCATGTCATGACACCATGCTAGTTCATGGTTTTCAGGTGTGTTTTGGATTTACGGGAATTAAAAAACCAAGTTTCTGAATATTTTCGGTCGAGCCACGATGCCCAGATGTTTGAATTACATTCCATTTCTTGCATTGGACCTAGAAATTCACCCAAGGACACACATGAGATTTTTCAAGCAACTTTGGTGCACTAGAGCATGTCAGGGATGGCAAATTTATCCATGGATCTAGATACTCATGGATACCCGACCCGGTTGGGCAAGGGTATGGAGCACATTTTCGCTCATGGGTTCGTGGATATGGATACCCACGAACAGCCGGGTTGGGCATGGTTATAGTTTGTGCTCCATGGATATCCAATGGATACCTGTATGACATGTGGGGTCATATGCCAGTGATAGTAGAAAGAGCGAATCAATGGGAAATGACAGGAAATATGCAACTTGTGCCATGAGCTATATGCTGCAGAATTAACCTCTGGTATGTCACACTTAAGGACTCATCGTATTACTTGTTGCCTACTAATGCATGTAGCTTATATTGTCATTTGTGAGTGAATGATGATGAGTTAATTTGATCTTTGGGAAGGCGTCATGATGACTTTTCTATGCCCATGGAGCTCCATGGGTATGTGGGTATCCAGTGGGTTTGGGCACGGGCACAAGTTGTGCCCATGGATAATTTGGTGGATGGGCAGAGGGTAGGAAGATGGGTCATGGGCTGGATTTGGACCAGCTCCACCCGCCCCAAACCCGACCCATTGCCATCTCTAAGCATGTGCTTGTAGTTCAAATTTGAATTATGCACATTAAATGCCCAAAAATTAAACTAATGTGTAAAAAGGCCAAACAAATTTAGCACGAAACTCCTATTTGGTTTAAGCTTCCTGTGTGAAAAAATTAAGGCGAGAGAAGGTAGTGTATGTCCTTCTGCACATGGAGGTGACACGTTCCCTCTCGGAACCATGAGCCTTCTTGAGAGAAGCTCCGGTTTGCAAGAACCTTATACCAAAGCTTGTCCCAATTCGGCCAAAAAATTTACCACAACATGTTGGTGCCATGTCATGAAATCATGCCAAGTTTCATGATTTTAAGGCGTGTTTTGGATTTACAGGAATTGAAACCTAGTTTCTCAATATTTCCGACCAAGCCATGACGCCTAGATGTTTGAATTTCATTCTCATTTCTTGCATGGGACCTAGAAATTCACGCCAACTTTTGTGCACTAGAGCATGTGCTTGTAGTTCAAATTTGAATTATGCACATTAAATGAGAAGAAATACAATTAACGTATAAAAAAGCCAATCGAACCCGAATTATTCCAAATTTTAACACGACACTCATATAGTTCTATGTTGCCTCTGTAAAAAAATCAAGGGGGAGACAGCGTATATCGTTTCGCACACAAAGGTGACACGTCCCCCCTCGGGAACCACGAGTCTTCTTGAGAGAAGCTCCGGTTTGCAAGAAGCTTATACCAAAACTTGTCCAAATGCGGCCAATTTTTTTACCACAGCATGTTGGTGCCATGAAATGACACCATGCCAAGTTTCATGATTTTCATGCGAGTTTTGAATTTACAAGAATTTAAAAACCAAGTTTCTCAATGTTCCCGACCGAGCCACTTCGCCAAGATTTTTGAATTCATTCCCATTCTCGCATGGGACCTACAAATTTGCCCAAAGACACACATGTGATTTTTCAACAAACTTTGGTGCACTAGAGCATCTGATTGTAGTTCAAATTTGAATTATGCATATTAAATGCCTATAAACTGAATTAATGCATAAAAATGCCAAACGAACCAAGAATAATTCCAAATTTAAACATGACACTCATGTAGTTGCATGTTCACTGTACATAAATGTTCTAGCAATTCAAACACCATCCTTTCCCTCCATAACACCATTTTCTCTTTCAAAACATATTGAAAAAAAATCAGGTATACCACAAGTTTACTAGCAAGAATCATGTCAGATGCGATATAAAATATCTTGGCGCACCGTCTTGTCTAGCTTACGCGGGAAGCTTCATCGTCTACAGTCCACCGCCGCGCTTGAACCACACTTGCGCGCCAGTTTCTCATGTCACCGAGCGAAATTTTTGTGCCACCATGGAAATATCTATCCCCGCCCCTTCCTCCGACCAAAAGCCACATTTCCACTGTTCCTCCTTGCTTTCCAAGTTCACTCCTTCACTGGTTCTTACTGGCAGCTTAGCCGCCTTGCCGGCCACCCTTCTTCTAGCAGCGCTGCCTCCTCGCCGCGGCACTTCTTCTTACAAAACTGCCTCCTTGCTGCCGGCCCTTCTTCTTGTTGCACGGCCTCCTCGCAGCCGACCCTTCTTCTTGCTGCGCGGCCTTATCAATATGGTCAGGTAATCCACACCCCACCAACACCATCCTCCTCCTTCCCCATCCCACATGCCCCGACCGACGGCACGACACCTTTCGCCGAAATCACTGGCCCCATCCTCCAATTAAGCGCCACCCACAGCCATTTTGCACATAGTATAATGTGGATCTTAGTAGCATCTGGCAGCAGAGAACCAAATCGCGGCCGCATGCGTGCACAAGGTCGCTATGGCTGCCATGCATGTCGACCGCCAAATCTTGGAGGAGCACCTCATCTTCGAGGCCACCGTCGACACCGCCACACGGTTGTCTACTTTAAAATACAATTCATGTTGTTTTCTCGAGGCCACTGCCAGTGTCTTCTAGTGATTTGTCCACTGTAATGTTAATATGCATATGATGTTCAGTTAACAGTTTGGTCCTCTGAAATGTAATGTTCAATTAACAGTTTGGTCCAACAATTGCTACATTTTGTAGTACTATTCTCAAGAATTCTTTGCTTTGTTAACTGTCTTTTCTTCTTGTACATGTTTCTATTCTGCAATGTCATGCTTAGTTAACTTTTTGGTTCATTTGGTCTGCTGTCCATTTAATTGTTTGGTTCAATTCTGCAATTTGATTTTCATTTGTTGTGGGTACAATTTTGTATTGTTATGCATCTGAGAAATAAATCGAATTTGGTGGTACTCAATATGTATTCTACTGATAGTATGGCAACTCTTAGTTAACCTGATCAAGATCTTCCTTATGTGTGTTGCAGGGAAACAATGGGAGACACTGTGGTTTACCGTTGATGTTTTCTCATGCATGTTCCTTTAGCTAATAGCACATTATTGTGTAGTTGCAGGAATCATTCTAATATTTACGTTTCTTACAATTTGGTCTTGCACATATTGGTCCTGCTGTCAGAGGCTTAGACCCACTATTCGACCCATTTTGCATATGGGGGAATGAGATGTCCATGAATATCAGTCAAGTCAAGAAACTCAGAAATATTGTTAGGACGAAGAAACTTGCGACGAATAACATCAAGATCTTTATTTGCACAATGAAGAAGACATCAGTCAACTATAGGATGGTTCTAACTCTTTTACCTTGTTTTTACCCCTTGCGCCATTTCAAAATTTATAATAGCGATTTATGCATATCTTTGTTTTCAGTACTTTTCAAAGAAGTTCACCGATGATTACCTCTCAAAGCACCTGCATGGTCAAGAGGCGACGAAGGTATTCATTCAGCACCCATGGTACAATATTGAAGTCTTCCTAAAGAGGACAAAGGTTGGGCAGGCAATTATCCATAGCCACTGGCCTAAAGCTGCAAGGACATTCAACATCACTGAAGGCTCAATATTTGCCTTCTGCTTCTGCAGTTTCCTGGATGAGATTCATCTATCTATTTACCATGTATGATGCTACTTTCCAAAGGTTTTCGGTGTTGCATGTGAAACTTGGTGATGTTGTGTAATGGCATAACTAAGTGATGAAGCTATCTGATGTAATTCGATTATGAAATCCTGGTTACCATTATACAGATATGAAATATCTAGTGTGTTTTATAAGAAATGTCAATTTGAGTATTACATGGATTATCAATAATAGGGTAATTACCCTACTTATTGGGGTTTTTATTGCAGGTGGTTACTCAGACAACACCGTGGGCGATGAACTCAAACAACCCACAGAGTTTCTAGAAAAGTAGGCGCGTTTGATCAACTAACAATCACACATGGCTTCCGACAGAGAACTTTTTGCGTTAGGCCACCTCGCACAAACGTGTCCACACAAAAAACTATGTGTGATATACATACGAATGAATTTTTTTGGGGATTCACCGTGTGGGGTGTACATACAAATGGAAATGATTGGGTTTCAATGCCCCGCCCGATCCCACATAGGCTCATTTTGCCCCCGCCTGTGTGCCAGGTGGGTCTATCCCCAATTGTTTCTGGGTCGTGTGGGAAGAACCCCCCCTATTACAGTCACTCACTTGGCGACGGTTCGAAACGCGGTTGCGGAAAGGGGTTAAAAACCGTTTGTATAGCACATCTATGCACCAGTGCCACCCAAAATGTTTTATCTCTATCTTTTTTGCTTTGAGCTCTAGCACCTCCAAAAGTCCCTACTTCCCTCTGCGAAGGGCCTTTCTATTTATTGTATGCAATTTTTATTTTGAGTCTCCATCTTCTCTTTTAAAGCACCAACTAAGGGCCACTATGATCGTACTTGAGCATGTGGTGTAGCTAATATGTGAGTGTGTTTCATGAATGGATCAATGATTGAGCATAATGGGCTAGGGATAACTTGCTTTAGTGTTGATATTTTGAAAGAGTTGGTTGCTTGTTGATATGCTTGACTATTGAAATCTTCATGTCAAAACTAGACTATTGCTTTGAACCATATAGAAGTCCAAATGTCCATGCTACAAAAGAAAAGAATATGTGATGAACATGTTAGGCAGCATTCCACATCAAAAATTCTGTTCTTATCATTTACCTACTAGAGGACAAGCATGAATTAAGCTTGGGGATGCTGATACATCTCCAACCTATCTATAATTTTTTATTGTTCCATGTTCTTATATTACAAATCTTGGATGTTTTACAGTCTTTTTATAGCAACTTTATCATATTTTTTGGGAATAACCTACTAACATAGTGCCCAGTGCCAGTTGCTCTTTTTTGCTTGTTTTTTACTTCGCAGAAAATCAATACCGAACGGAGTCCAAACATAGCGGAACATTTTGGAGAATTGTTTTGGACCAGAAGACACACGATGGGCCAAGGAAGTACAAGGGGGGATCCGAGGGGAGCACAATCCAACTGGGGGCCCTGGTGGGTTGTGCCCACCTCGTCCACCTCTCGCACCGCCTCTTTGCTCTATAAATACCCCAGTATTCCAAAAAAACCATAGGGAAGACGACGAAACACAATTCCAGTCGCCGCAAGTTCCAGAAACCACAGATCCAATCTAGAAACCATCATGGAGGGGTTCATCATCCTCATTGGTGCCTCTCTGATGATGCGTTAGTAGTTCATTGTAGACCTACGGGTCCATAGTTAGTAGCTAGATTGCTTCCTCTCTCTCTTTCAATTCTCAATACGGTCTATTGGAGATCTATTAGATGCAACTCTTTTTGCGGTGTGTTTATTACGATCCGATGAACTATGAGTTTATGATCAGATCTATTTTATCCATGGAAGTTATTTGAGTTTTGATCTCTTATATGCATGATTTCTGATAGCATCGTATTTCTTCTTCGAATCTTTGGTTTAGTTAGGCTGACTAGATTGATTTTTCCTGCCATGGGAAGAGGTGTTTTGTGATGGGTTCGGTCTTATGGTGCTCAATCCCAATGTCAGAAGGGGAAATGACACGTATGTATCATTGCAATAAAGGATAACAATATGGGGTCTATTCCTAAATGAATAGATCTTGTCTACATCATGTCATTGTTCTTATTGCATTACTCCGTTTTTCCATGAACTTAATACACTAGATGCATGCTGGATAGCGGTCAATGTGTGGACTAATAGTAGTAAATGTAGGCATGAGTTGGTCTACTAATCTTGGATGTTATGCCTATATAATGATCACTGCTTGGATATCGTCTTGATTATTTGAATTTCTATCAATTGCCAACAGTAATTTGTTTACCCGTCGTATGCTATTTTTCTCGAGAGAAGCCACTAGTGAAATCTACGGCCCCCGGGTCTCTTATTTATCATATTTACCTTCAAGATCTATTTTATTCACTTTTATTTTCAGATCTCGCGTTCCCACGAGATCTATTTATCCAATCTACAACAATTTTATCTACCTTCTTACCCAGGAGGGATTGACAAACCCTGTTTTACGTCGGGTTGTAGGCATTTGTTCTTTGTGTGGAGGTACTGTTTACATTGTGTTGTGTGGTTCTCCTACTGGTTCGATAACCTTGTTTCATCAATCAGGGAAATACCTACCATAGTTGTGCTGCATCATCCCTTCCTCTTTGGGGAAATACTGACGTAGTTCAAGCCGCATCAATGATTTCCCCCTCTGGGAGGGAAGTTCCCCCGGTGGAAGTGCTCTTCCGGAGGGCAAAAGTGCTCCTGCCCAAGTTCCGCCTCGAGACGGCGGCGCTCTGTACCGAAAGTGATCTCCTTTTTTATAGATCAAAATGACTTATATACAAGAAGAGGTGCACTGGAGGTGGCCCAAGGAGGGAACAACCCACCAGGGCGCGCCTGGGGTGTCTGGCACGCCCAGGTGGGTTGTGCCCACCTGGTGGGCCTCCTCCGGTAGTTATTTGCTCCAATATTTTTCATATATTCCAAAACAATTCTTCGTACATTTTCGCCTCATTTGGAGATGTGCAAAATAGGTAACTCTGACGTAGGATTTTCAGGTCCAGAATTGCAGTTGCTGGCATTCTCCCTCTTTGTGTAAACCTTGCATATTACACTACTTGAATCAGGATCTTTGACGTCAGCTAGCTGACAGCAAAGAAGGTCCTTGCCATCAGCTTACATAAAACAGACTGCAAAGAAAGATCTGACGGCAAAGATCATGTTTGCGTCAGCCAGATCTTTGTCGTCTGCTAGTGGACAACATAGAAGCTTTGCCGTCTGCTAGCAGACGACAAAGAAAGAGGGCGGCCCACTCGCGAAAGCCACCTAATGGCCACTTTCTTCGTCGTTTGCTAGCTGATGGCAAAGCATCTTTGCCGTCAGCTGGTAGACGGCAAAGAAAGTGACCAAACTAATGTCCATTAGTTAGGTGCTTTGTTGTCTGCTAGCAGACGGCGAAGAACCGTGCCCTAACTAAAATGCCAACGATGCTCGCGCCCCATCTCTTTGTCCCCCCTCTCTCTCTATGCCCTGTGCCTGAGCCGCCGCCGCCCCGCGCCACCCCGTCCCCGTGTCATCGCCGTGCCACCACCGCCGCTCTGGTGACCCCCTCCTCCGCCCCGCGCCATCCTAGTCGCCGCACCGCCACCGCTGCCCTGGCGACCCCCTCCTTCGCCCCGCGCCATGCCCGTTGACGCCGCACCCGCCCATGGCGCCGTCGACGCCACACCCGACCCTAACGCCATCACCGTTGACCCTCCGGCACGGCCCCTTCCCCGAGAAGGACACCCAATCCCCTCTGCCTTCGACCCCGACCCAGGCTGTCCCCAACACCAAGGTGCACCACCCCTCCCGCTTCCCTCCCTCTTCTCTCTCTCTCTCTATCTCTCTCTCTCTCTCTGACTGGTCTCTCTGCCGATCGAAGCTACATAGGTGCAGATCGATGAGGAGGAGAAGGGTGCCCCCTCTTCCACCCGGCCGCCCCAGCACCCCTCTCCTCCACCACCCCGGCCGCCCCACCGATCCGGCGCCCCCTCCTCCACCCGGCCACCCGGCGCCCCTCCAATGTCAGCTTCAGGCTGTTGCAGAAGATGGGATCCAAGTCCGGCAAGGGCCTCGGCAAGAACAAGCAAGGTTTCTTTCTTTCCTCTGCTCTCACCTGCTTGTTTACCCTCTCTCTAGGTTCGATTCAGTTCACTGGTTCGACATGTTGTTCTATCAAGTGTTGTCAGTGATCATCACTCCGTCGTCGTCCTGTTCGAGCTCATCAGTTAGCAATTCATTTGAAAAATTAACATGATTGGTAGAATCAGTAGCCCAAGAAGTATAGCAAGAGGTTGTTGTTGATGCCACATCTACATGACCGATGGTGCCAATGTCGACTGTGCTGGTTTTGTTGGCTAACTGGCTGACCACCATGTTAGTTTCCTTGGCTGTGGTTTTGATGAATTTTATAAGCTTGTGTTTTTTAAGTTTTGGTTTACATTTAGTTTAATTTATGTTTAGTTTAGGTTAAGAAGAAAGATGGAAAAAATAAGAAGAGAAGAAGAAGAAGAGGAAGAAGAAGAAGTGTATTTTTCTCAAGTGCACTACTTGTTTTTCAGTTTGTTTCTGTTTGTTCGTTTTTTTGTTTTTCAGTTTCATGTAGCCGATAGGAGATTGTGTTAAATTGCCATGTTGTAGGTAAACACTACCACACATAGAATAAAAATGGGGATAACACAGTTGATTTAGAATAGTTCGTGTAGAAAACTGCCATGGACCACAATGTCAAATCTGCTTTGTTCCTAAAACTTTTTCCATGTCACCTAGTAAATTTCCGTGTAGTATAATGAGAGTAGTTCCGCGGGGGTTTATGGCTGATTTATAAATTGAACCATATAGGCATGGTGAGGATATATATTCTCTTTCATTTGATGATCAAGAATATATTGAATAACATGCTACTAATAAATCTTGTGCTCAGCTCTAGTATGTCAACCTATAGCCACCTAAAATATGCTCTGTTTTTAGATTACTATGCTTTGTTTTTCAACATTTTTAGTTCTCTTTCATGTATAAATAAATCCCTAGTTTTGAAGGGTGCCAATTGCCATTGCCAACTAACTTACGAAATTAATTAAGTGTTGTTGATGTTGTTGAGCACAAGTGCATTGCTTTTTTCTCAGTTTTCTTTCATTCTAAAAACTTGGATCCGTTCCAACTATTGCCAACTAACCTACAAAATTAATTAATTGTAGTTGATTATCTTCTGCTCAAAACTTCTGCTGCTGTAATGTTATATGATAATGTTGTAAGGGTAGTAATTGGTCTCTTCTGCTGCTTATCAGAGATGGTGGGAGGCCGCCACCGCGGTCTACGCTCTGCCACACCGGAGTACGACTTGGAAGGTTTCGAGTTCTTCACAATCATACTTGAGAATTCCTCCAGGAGGAAGGTATATAAAAGGAGAGATCTCCCCTTCACCCATCTCTTTATCATAACTCTATTGTTTTCTACATCACTCCTTGATCCACATTGCAGAGGCTGCCTGACACTTTTATGGAGATGCTGGACGGCCATCGGCCAAAGAATGTGAAGCTGCAACAGGCCGGCAGCGGGCTTCGAAGGCTTTGGGACGTGGATGTGGTGATTAGGAACGACCACATGTACATGTGTCGTGGCTGGGAGCAGTTCGTCTGTGCCTACGACCTGCAGCGCAGGTACTTCCTTGTCTTCAGGTACGACAGTGATGCCATGATCACCGTGAAGGTGTTCAACACGACTATGTGCTGCATGCGCTACTAGGACGACGACGATGCCAGTGTGCTCTTCCTCTTCTTCCTCTACATTTGGCTTTGTCTCACACTAATTGTTAAAAAAACTTTGTTGCATTTGGTCAGGCAATCCGAGCAGCAGCAGCGACTCTGGCTACAGCAAAAGCAGCAGCGAGTCTTGCTATAGCGAAAGCAGTAGCGAGGATGATCCGAAATGGAGTGGGGAAGAAGAGGAGCAAAGTGGGGATGAGGAGGTGCAACCTATTCCGTCTGACGATGACCTCGCGATGGTGGTGGCTGACGATGGCCAAGCGATGGTGGTGGCTGACGATGGGCAAGATATGGTGGCGGCTGACGGTGACCTAGCGATGGTGTTGCCTGAAGATGGCCTCGCAATGGTGGTGGTGCCTGACAATTACCTCGCGATGGTGGTGGCGACGGCGATCCTACAGCCAAGCGACATGACCATGCCAATTGTTGTAGAAGAGTACATCCCACTGCCTCGCCGCTCTAAGCACATCAGGATGATGAAGGAGAAGGAGAAGAAGGAGGAGTGAAGTATGTCAAGTATGTCAAATCTCTAAAATTATCTATACTTAGCTTTTGTTTCCTCCGAAATGACCTAAGTTAGCTCTAATATGCTAACTTATCTCTAATATGCTTAGTTACCTAGGTTTTCTCAATAATGACATACACTTAGCTTACTTACGTAAAAATGGCATAATTAGCTTACTTAGGTTTGAAATGGCATAACAATCTTGGTAACCTCATATATGTCATATAGTTAGCTTATTTTCCTCGAAAATGACATAATAAGCCTAATTAGCTCCAAAATGATCAATTTTACCTAAGTTAGCTCCGAAATGACCTAAGTTAGCCCTAAGTTAGCTCTAAAATGCTAAATTAGCTCTAATATGCTTAGTTACCGGGGTTAGCTCAAGAAAGACCTATAGTTAGCTTACTTATGTCAAAAATGGCATAATATGCTTAGTTAACTAAAAATGGCATAATTATCTAGGTTAGCTCCAAAATGACCAATTTTACCTTGGTTAGCTCCAATATGATCCATTTTACCCAGGTTAGCTCCCAAATGACCAAGTTTACCTAGGTTAGCTCCAATATGATCCATTTTTCCTAGGTTGGCTCCAAAATGCCCTATTTACCTAGCTTTGCTCTAAAATGACCTACACACTTAGTATTTTTACCTAGCTTACATAGAAGAAGAAGAAGATAAAGAAGAGGAGAGGAGAAAAAGAAAGAGAGGATAAATTCTTCTTCTTCTTTTCTTCTTCCTTTTCTACTTTTTATTCTAGCTGGTCTTCTTCTTCTTCTAACTTTCATCTGTCCCAATTTGCAGATTTGCTTTAGATGAGGAAGTTTGCATTGATGGAGTGTACTCTTCTCCTTGTGCTTCCTTTTTGTTTATGGAAACTTGTTGGAAACTTCTTCTGGATATGTATGTATATGGATATGTTGTTGGAAACTTCTTTTGGATATGTATGTATATATGGATATGTTGTAGGAAAATTCTTGTTGGAAATCATTTTATGTTGGATATGTTGTTGGAAACTTGTATGTTTCTTATGTTGTTGGAAACTTATTGTTGGAAACTTATTTTGAAATTATTTTGAAATTATTGTGAAATTCTCTCAAATTGAATGAATTTAAGAAAAAACAGGGGCTATACAGGCACTTTGCCGTCTGCTGGCAGACGACAAAGAGCTTTGTTGTTAGCCAGCTGACCGCAATGCTGCCACGTGACAGCTACCTATGCAACCTAGGGGCACTTGGCTGGCCTATATAGTTTCTTTGCCGTCTGCTGGCAGACGGCAAAGAACTTTGCATCTTTGCCATCTGCCAGCAGACGGCAAAGCACACCGTTAAGCCCTTAACGGACATAAGCTGCCACGTGTGCCGTCCAGGTCCTTTGTCGTCTGCTCGCAGGCGGCAAAGACCATTTCATCTTTGCCGTTCGCCAGCAAACGAAAAAGATCCCTTCGTCGTAGCCTATTCAGCCGGACCTGTTGCCGTTCGCTAGGCGTACCTTTGCCGTCAGCCATGGTAGACGGCAAAGTGCCTGATTCTTGTAGTGTTATGAGAGAAAAGGCATTAGAATTACTCTAAAAAGTATTATTATGCATAAAAACATAGTAAATAACAGTAGGTAAACATGATGCAAAATGGACGTATCAACTCCCCAAGCTTAGATCTCGCTTTTCCTCAAGCGAGAAACCGAAATCGAAAAACATGTCCACATGCTTAGAGAGAGAGGTGTCGATAAAAAATACGAACATAGAAGCATCATGCATATTATGATAGCAACGAAAAACTTTATCATATAACTTTTACCACATTAATTTTATCATAAACTTCTCTGAACAAGTAACAATTCATCACAACATCGAAGTACAAAGCATAAACTCTACTAAAAACTAACAAACTATGTTCTCAATCAACTTTGCAACTACAAATCATCATGTTTTCAGGAAGGGTCGCATATCGAAGCTTTTTGGCAAGTCAACGTACTCAACCATCATATAGTCTTCGATGATTGCTAACACTCACCGCCTGGTCATGACAAAAAAGTTTCAACCAGACACATAGGAAGATTGGGGCTTCTAGTTTCGCCTCCCAACGTATTCACCTCAAGGGTGATGTCAATAATAATAACTCATGCTCACTCATATCTAACTAGATATATGTGCCTAGATCTTTCCTCACCACATGATGCTTGCAAAAGAGAAAATAAAAAGGAATTGAGAAGAATACTTTGACTCTTGCATAAAAGTAAATACATAAAATTAAAATATAGGCCCTTCACAGAGGGAAGAAGAGGTTGTCATGCGCTTTTTGGTTTGTATGCTCAATCTCTTAGTGCAAAAGAATGTCATGTTGTATTGCCCCTTATGGTAGCAACCTTTATTATGCAGTTGTCGGATTATGGGGTCCAACAAACCCTTTTAAGGTCCGAACTCTGGGGTGCGCACGAAGTACTCCCTCCCCCTAGCTCACTTGCTCAATGATTCCACGTCCTAGCTCGACGGACCCAAAGAACAAGAGACACGAGGGTTTATATTGGTTCGGGCCACCTTGCGGTGTACTACCCTACTCCAGTTTTTGGGTGGATTGCCTCGGGGGGCTGAGGATGAAATAATACAATGGATGAACAGCCTCAGGAGGTGAGATGTTCTTGGGCTCAATGAACTAGTGACCTTGCTGGGGTGGAATGAATCCAATCCCCGTTGCCTCTCTCTCTCTCTCTGCTAGATAGGTCGATCCCCCGCTACAGTGTTGGCTAGGTCCTATTTATAGTGGCCTTGATCCTCTTCCCAAATGTTTAGGTGGGAAGGGATCCCACAACGGCCAAGTTTGAAGGGGGACAACTAGTACAAGCTATCCTGAAAAAAGGTGGTCTTCGCCTGTCAAAGGCTCTAGTGTTGATGCTGCTGTGGGCTCCGCGATGACCTCCGTCTTGCTGTCTTGGGGGTCTTGGTTTGTTGCACCGATATGGAAACATTTGCCTGATGCCTCAGGACCCCGCACCTGCACTTGCCGCCTTAGCACCAAAGAGGAAAATGGTACACTGCGCCCGCTAGCGCCTGCCTAGCCTTGGTCGTCATGGCTCACGTCACGTGAACCTCGCGAGGTGCCCCTTGCAGAGATATGTCCGCTCCTCAAGAGGCAGCCTATAGAGGCTGCCCCTAGGGAGGTCTTGGTGTCGTCCTCCTTGCGAGGCTTGGCCCCTCGTGAGGGTCTTGAATTGCTGCTGCTGAAGGTGGGACGTACCAGGCCATTGGGGTGCCATGCTCTGGGCCGCAGGCAGGCATGTCTGGGCACCCTCGGTCCTAGAACGCCGACAGTAGACCCCGAGCCCAAGGCACACTCGAGCTTGGTTTCGAGGCGAAGCCAAAGGGAAAGTGCGGAGCGCCGCAGGCCCCAACTGCTCGCAGCCTCGGTCGACGAATGGCGATTGGCGAGAGGTGGGCGGCTCCGCTTCCCCACGCTGCCTCGGCAACCGTTCGACTTGACGAGTCCCTGTTGCATGCAGAAGAAAACCATCATTACCTGCGATCGTGGAGGCCAACGGTTGGCCTCCATCTGGCTATAAATGAGGAGGGGGTGGAGCCCCCGCCACTCATCTCCTTCTTCTCACTGCCCACTCCTTTTTCTTCCTCCTCGCTTCGCCGTCTTGTAGCGACACCCATGGCGCCGATAAGGAGGTTCTCCGCTGTTGAGAAAGTAAACCCCCCCCCATGAGGAGCAGGTGCCACTTCCACCGAAGAAGAGGTTTGGCGGCCCCGGTGACGTCATCGTGAGGTAGGAGGTGACGAGGCCTTGGTACGAGCAGCCTCCTCTAGGCTACCCGCTGCCCTTGTATGCCCAAGCGGAAGGCTCCGGAGGAGGAGGCGGCGCCCCACGCCGCTTGCATCATGGCCATGGTGGCATGAGCCGCCGATCCACGAACTCATGCTGAGGGCAGTTCCGGCGAGTTCATGATGTGGGCGATGATGCCACCGCGCACGTGGATCAGATTCCCGCAGTTCTTCACTGAAGAGATGCCACCGAGGGGTCGCTCAAGCTGTGGTTGTAGCATGCCTGATGCAGCACTCCGGCAATGGGAGCGGAGGTCGAGGTCATCTCCCCGAGCAAGATCTTCATGACCCATGGATGGGGCGAAGTCGCCCGCGTCTGCTACACGGCGGGGCCCCTCTCCATCCACTACAAGTACGATGGTGCCTCCATGCTGTTCTTCAAGGTCTTCGATGAGGAAGGCCGCCGCCTGGAGTGCTACCCTTGAGGGGACAGCCAGGATGGCGCGATAGTGGGCGTCGGGCCTGCCCCCAGACCTACTGGCAGTTCCTCTAGTAGCAGCGACGGCTCGTGGGAGTCGAGCGACTCTCCTGAGCTTGACGAGACTCCAGAGACGAGCGAAGATAGCTACGTGCCCCCGAGCTCCCGCCGTGCTCGGAGCACTGTGAAGGCATCCGCTCGTCGTCGTTGATGATCTGGATGGGGTTGGCACCGGACCCACGCGGCCCACTATTGATGATGGAGTTGGTGGCGACGTCTGCAGCTAGGGCTTCCAGAAGCTTCCTTCTTTTATTCCCTGTGAGGAATCGAGATGAACCCCATGGGGTCGTGTAAAGAATTTTTAGTGCTTTTGCGCCAACATTATTCCCATTATGATGTTTGCAGTTGTGTGCCTTGCTTCGGTTGTTCCCCCTTTTCGTCCCCGCGGTAGCTTAGTGCTCTACGCCGGCAAGTCACAGTCCCCAGGCAGGCTTCAGCCATCGCTAGTATGACAGTTCGCGATGCCGTGGTCAAGGCCAGGAGGTGAGCGGCCCGAGCTCCGGTAAGAGCTCCCAAGGTGATATGCTCAAGAGGTCCCCCTTAGCGTGCAAGCAGCTTCCTAAAGGCAGAAAATGAAGGTGGGATTGCCGGAGCAAGGCCGCAAGAGTCGAAAATCCCGAGTCGCGGTGTTGGGCTAACTTGAATGCGTGACTTATCTTAGCAAGCTTGAGGCGATTCCTTGCACAGCGCTCGATTTACACGCCAATGATGGTGATACTGCCAGGATAGGACCGCGCCAGCTTCCCCCTTTCACACTCCCCTGAGTGCTCTACGTCCTCGGGTCCCGATCCTCGAGCGAGCCTCAACCGCCACTAGTATGCCCAGTCGTGATGTCGTGGTCAAGGCCAGGGGGTGAGGACTGGAGAGTCGGTAAGAGGTCCTGTGGTGCGATGCTCAAGAGCCCTCCCTTTAACGCACATGAAAGAGAGCAGCTGGCGGGGTCACCTGTAGCTAGGCTTTGGAGATTCCTGCGGGTTAGTGAGAGAGTGCAGCTCATAGCCGTGTTTGCCATCCTACCATTGATCATTCCGCAAAAAGATGAAGGCACCGCAGATCTGGTGAGTTGACGTGCGCAGAGCGGGCCGGGAGCCAGAGCTCGATCGCATAGGTTTATCAGCGTTGCAGGGACGGGCCCGAGCACAAGCACCGTGCCAGCATGTGAACCCTTGTTGCAGGATGACCAAGTGACTGATCAGCAATGCGGGAGTCCGTGATGAGTAATAACCAGGTAGGCGATAATCATAAAGCAACTCATGCAAGGAGGTGAGCTAGTTCAGAATAGATGCAAGAATGATACGTGACATAGGAACAGACCCGTGCGGCCTGGGGATGATGCAGCTCGAGGGGCGCCCCCAATAGAGAAAGCCTAAGATGCAAAAAAGATACACATCGTAGGGACAGTCCTGTGCGACCTGGGAATGATGCAGCCCGAGGGGCGCCCCCAGCTAAATAAACCAGAAAATGTCACCTGGCACCGTTGTTGAAGAGGTGTTGGAGCAGCTGAAGATGCATGCTCAATAAGTCGCTCCTCATGAGTCGTCCGGCGGCCAGTTCCCTGGGGACCCCTGAGGTTCTGGCTCCTCCGGCCCTAGGACGGCCTGGCTCCTGGCCTCGCGAGCCGCCAGGGCGCCCTGCATGAGCTAGTGAAGGTGACAGCTACGTTCGGCAGGCCGAAGGGCATGCGAACGTAGCTGTGTGGGGGACCACCGCACCGATCAACGCTCGATGGCTAGAAGCGCCCCTGAGATGCAGCCCTATTGAGCCCTGGAACGTTGACACATACATGCAGCTCGTCATCCACGCCAGGACAAGGAGCTGCGCCAGGTGGTGGACGACAGTCGCCGCGCATGGCCCTTGCCTCTCGAAGCTCCTTGGTGGTCTCCGTGATGAACACCTGAGCACCAGGAAACTCGTGCCTTGTGCCCTAATGAGGGAAGCGTGCATTGAAGCATGCCTCCACATGGCACCCGAGCGCCTCCCTCATGACATTGGCTAAGTCAGAGGCCCTCTAGAAGAGAGCCCCCGAGCCCAGCCTGAGGAGGGCACTGGGCGTGCATTCCTATGCGAGGGAGGAAGGCGCCCCATCCATGGGTGCAGATCCTGAGGTGGTGCCGCTGGAGACTCCGCCCTCCTGAAACCCTTGGCAGAGTAGCTGCTTCTTCTTCTTGGGGACAGCCTCAGGAGGGTAGACATTGCCTTCGTTATCTGGGTTTTCGGACGCCATAGCCTGGTAAGCGCGCTTGAGAGAGCACACCGCGTCCTTTTCCTTGCAGGAGACCATGATGACGCCGCAGCTTCCTGGCATCTTGAGGACATTGTAGCCATGGTGGGTCACTGCCATAAACTTGGCTAGGGCCGGATACCCAAGGATGGCATTGTACAGTAGGCAGATGTGGGCGACGTCAAAGTCGATGAGCTCGGTGTGCTAGTTGTTGCGCTTGTGAAGGTGACAGGGAGGCAGACCTGCCCTATCAGGGTGGTGGAGCCGTCGGTCACTACTGAGAAGGGCTTGGTTGGCTGCAGCTGATCATATGGCACTTGGAGGCGGTCGTACGTCTCGGCAGAGAGAACGTTGAGCCCTGCACCGCCATCGATGAGGGTTTTGTTGACAAGGACGTTGCTAATGATGGGTGAGCAGAGCATCGGGAGGGCGTCGGTACTTGCCACGCACTTGAGCTGGTCGGACGAGCTGAAGGTAATGGTGCACTTCGACCACCTGAGAGGGCGCGTGGCTTCGAGCCTGGGAGAGCCGCGTTCACCTCATGCGTGAACTACTTGAAGATGTGCTGGGAGGCTGGGGCTTGAGTGCCACCCAAGATGCAGGCGATGGAGCGTGGCTCCGAGAAGCCCCCAGCCCCCTTGTCCTGGTGATGGTCGTCATTCCTCCTTGGCGGTGGTGGCAGCGGAGGAAGGCCAGCCTTACCTTGAGGTCGGTCCTCACAAGGCAGATCCCTCCAGGCGCCCTCACGAGGCTGGTCCTACCAATTGTCCTCGCGTGGCCGGTCGCACCACTCCTGGCGGGGGCCGTGGTCGTCCCAGCGTCCTCCACTTCATCCTCCTCCTCGGCCGTAGACTCGGTCATTGCGCTCAGGGTGTCGGCCAAAGCGCCCATCGTGGATGGCCCTGAGCTCTTCATAGTCGTTGGTGTTGTGGTTGTGCACGTTGTGGAAGGCGCAGAATGGGCGGTTGGCCTTGGATGACTCGGGGTGGTCGCAGATGCACTTCATTTATGGCTCGGCCACTAACACGGCCACTCCCTTGCGCTTCACGTCCTTCGTCTTGGCGTTCTTGTCTTCTGGGTCATTGGCTGGAAGAACGAGGAGGGAGAGGCACCCCTCCTCAGCTCTCGCGCACTTGGTTGCTACTACCTCTTGAGCACTGCCTTGGTTTTCCCTTGAAGAGGAAAGGGTGATGCAGCAAAGTAGCGTAAGTATTTCCCTCTGTTTTGAGAACCAAGGTATCAATCCAGTAGGAGATCACGCTCAAGTCCCACGTACCTAAACAAACAAATAAGAACCTCACAACCAACACGATAAAGGGGTTGTCAAGCCCTTCACGGTCACTTACTGGAGTGAGATCTGATAGATATGATAAGATAATATTTTTGGTATTTTTATGATAAAGAGAAATAAAGATGCAAAGTAAAATAAACGGCAAAGGAAATAACTAAGTGTTGGAAGATTAATATGATGGAAGATAGACCCGGGGGCCATAGGTTTCACTAGCATAAGTATTACGGTGAGTAAACGAATTACTGTCGAGCAATTGATAGAATTGAGGATAGTTATGAGAATATCTGGGTATGATCATGTACATAGGCATCACGTCCGCGACAAGTAGATCGAAACGATTCTACATCTACTACTGTTACTCCACACATCGACCGCTATCCAGCATGCATCTAGAGTATTAAGTTCATAAGAATAGAGTAATGCTTTAAGGAAGATGACATGATGTAGAGGGATAAACTCATGCAATATGATATAAATCCCATCTTTTTATCCTCGATGGCAATAATACAATACGTGTCGGTTCCCTTTCTGTCACTAGGATCAAGCACCGCAAGATTGAACCCAAAGCTAAGCACTTCTCCTATTGCAAGAAAGATCAATCTAATAGGCCAAACCAAACTGATAATTCAAAGAGACTTGCAAAGATAAAACAATCATACATAAAAGAATTCAGAGGAGAATCAAATATTGTTCATAGATAATCTGGATCATAAACCCACAATTCATCGGATCTTGACAAACACAACGCAAAAGAAGATTACATCGAATAGATCTCCAAGAAGATCGAGGAGAACTTTGTATTGAGATCCAAAGAGAGAGAAGAAGCCATCTAGCTAATAACTATGGACCCGAAGGTCTGAGGTAAACTACTCACACATCACCGGAGAGGCCATGGAGTTGATGTAGAGGCCCTCCGTGATCAATGCCCCCTCCGGGGGAGCTCCGAAAAATGCCCCTAGATGTTTGGGGGGTACATGGATATATATAGGAGGAAGAAGTATGTCGGTGGAGCAACGGAGGGCCCACGAGGGTGGAGGGCGCGCCCTGGGGGGTAGGCGCGCCCCCCTGCCTTGTGGCTTCCTCCGTTGTTTCTTGATGCCCACTCCATGTCTCCTGGATCAAGTTTGTTGAGAAAATCATGTTCCCGAAGGTTTCATTCCGTTTGTACTCTGTTTGATATTCCTTTTCTTTGAAACCCTAAAATAGGCAAAAAAAAAACAGCAATTTGGGCTGGGCCTCCGGTTAGTAGGTTAGTCCCAAAAATGATATAAAAGTGTAAAATACAGCCCATTAACACCCAAAGTAGATAATATAATAGCATGGAGCAATCAAAAATTATAGATACGTTGGATACGTATCAAGCATCCCCAAGCTTAATTCCTCCTCGTCCTCGAGTAGGTAAATGATAAAAGAAGAATTTTGATGTGGAATGCTTTCTAACATATTTCTCAATGTAATTTTTCTTTATTGTGGCATGAATGTTCAGATCCTAAAGATTCAAGATAAAAGTTTAATATTGACATAAAAATAATAATACTTCAAGCATACTAACTAAGAAATTATGTCTTCTCAACATAACATGGGAAAAAAAGTTATCTCTACAAAATCATATAGTCTGGCTATGCTCTATCTTCACCACACAAAATATTTAAATCATGCACAACCCTAACGATAAGCCAAGCAATTGTTTCATACTTTTGATGTTCTCAAACTTTTTCAATCTTCATGCAATACATGAGCGTGAGCCATGGATATAGCACTATATGTGGAATAGAATGGTGGTTGTGGAGAATATAAAAATGAGAAGATAGTCTCACATCAACTAGGCGTATCAACGGGCTATGGAGATGCCCATCAATAGATATCAATGTGAGTGAGTAGGGATTGCCATGCAACGGATACACTAGAGCAATAAGTATATGAAATCTCAACAAAAGAAACTAAGTGGGTGTGCATCCAACTTGCTTGCTCATGAAGACCTAGGGCATTTTGAGGAATCCCATCATTCCAATATACAAGCCAAGTTCTATAATGAAAAATTCCCACTAGTATATGAAAGTGATATCATAGGAGACTCTCTATCATGAAGATCATGGTGCTACTTTGAAGCACAAGTGTGGAAAAAGGATAGTAGCATTGTCCCTTCTCTCTTTTTCTCTCATTTTTTGGGCCTTTTTTATGGCCTTTCTCCTTTTTTCCTTTTTTTATTTTCGTCCGGAGTCTCATCCCGACTTGTGGGGGAATCATAGTCTCCATCATCCTTTCCTCAATGGGACAATGCTTTAATAATGATGATCATCACACTTTATTTACTTACAACTCAAGAATTACAACTCAATACATAGAACAAAATATGACTCTATGTGAATGCCTCCGGCGGTGTACCGGGATGTGCAATGATGCATGAGTGACATGTATGAATAATTATGAACGGTGGCTTTGCCACAAATACGATGTCAAGTACATGATCATGCAAGCAATATGACAATGATGAAGCGTGTCATAATAACGGAACTGTGGAAAGTTGCATGGCAATATATCTCGGAATGGCTATGGGAATGCCATAATAGGTAGGTATGGTGGCTGTTTTGAGGAAGGTATATGGTGGGTGTCGGTGTCAAAACCGGCGGATCTCAGGTAGGGGGTCCCGAACTGTGCGTCTAGGCCGGATGGTAACAGGAGGCAAGGGACACGAAGTTTTACCCAGGTTCGGGCCCTCTTGATGGAGGTAAAACCCTACGTCCTGCTTGATTGATATTGATGATATGGGTAGTACAAGAGTAGATCTACCACGAGATCGGAGAGGCTAAACCCTAGAAGCTAGCCTATGGTATGATTGTTGTTCTGTATGTTGTCCTACGGACTAAAACATTCTGGTTTATATAGACACCAGAGAGGGTTAGGGTTACACAAAGTCGGTTACAATGGTAGGAGATCTACATATCCGTATCGCCAAGCGTGCCTTCCACGCCAAGGAAAGTCCCTCCCGGACATAGGACAAAGTCTTCAATCTTGTATCTTCATAGTCCAGGAGTCCGGCTGAAGGTATAGTCCGGCCATCCGAACACCCCCTAATCCAGGACTCCCTCAGTAGCGCCTGAACCAAGCTTCAATGACGACGAGTCCGGCGCGCAGTTTGTCTTCGGCATTGCAAGGCATGTTCCTCCTCCAAGTACTCCATAGAAGATTTTGAACACAAAGAATAGTGTCCGGCTCTGCAAAATAAATTTCCACATATTGCCATAGAGATTATAATGTTCACACCAATCTAATCTGCTGACGTATTCCGTAGCATGACAACACCATGGCCAAGCCTTTATTCAAATCGTTCTATTATCCCACCTCAACATGTCATGCGAGGCGGTTTCCTTGGCATGTCCTTTAAAGCAGAGATCATGTCCCCTTATTCCAGGATTCTCATTGATACGGGCGTGGGTAACCTGACCGCTTCTAGGACTCCTAGACTATAGGCAAGTCCAAACGTCCACGGATATGACACTTGATATTCGCCCTCTTTATAAAGGGACAAGGCTTTTATTTTTTCCCTCCCGTGCTCAATCGAACCCTTCCCCCACCTCAAGCTCAAACACCCAAAGTTTAGGTCAGGTGCTCCGAACCTTCAATCATGTCTGGATCTAGCCCTCAAGGCTGATGGATGCCTTCCTCCGTCACGGAAGAAGACATCAAAAAGTTGAGGGAGGCCAGATATCTGACAGCCGAGGTTTCGCATCGGCTGCCTACCCGAGGGCAGGCCGTCCCCAGTCCCCTCCCCCAAACCCAACGAGAACGTCGTGTTCGTCTCCCACTTCCTCCGAGGTCTAGGCCTTGCTCTGGATCCTTTCGTTAGGGGTTTGATGTTTTATTATGGGCTAGATTTCCATGATCTAGCTCCAGACTCCTTTCTTCATATAATGACATTTATTGTCGTGTGTGAGGCCTTCCTCCGGGTTACCCCTCACTTTGGCATGTGGCTCAAGACCTTTGAAGTAAAGCCGAAGATGATCGAGGGGCAACATGCAGCGTGCGGAGGTGCCTCAATATGCAAGATGACGGGAGCTCCATGGCCCAAAGGTTCCATTCCAGAGGTGTCTGAATTGTGGCAACAGGAGTGGTTCTACATCACGGCTCGTAGAAGTGCCGAGTGGGCGGCCGCCCCTATTTTCCGCTCGGTCCCTCCACCACAACTGTTGTCATGGATCAGCAGAGGTCTGAGCTGGGGTCCAGCCAAGGATGTGCCCATACTGCAAAGCCTCATTCGAGATCTCTTCAATGGAGATTTTAGTTTGGTTGCGGTAATGCAAGTTATGCTGGTTCGTCAAGTCCAGCCTTGCAAGCACCAGCCCCTTCGCTTGTGGGAGTTCAATCCCGAGGGACCGCGTGTCATTCGAAATTTCCTCGGCCTGACGCACGAGGAGATGTACAAGTCATTCTTCGGACCTCAGGTAGAGTGTCGGGAAATCACCAAGGACGTGGGCCTAAGCAGTAACCGCGCAGCCAAACAGGTAAGGAATCTTCCGGCCGAACATACTATCTCTCATTTGTTACGAAGTTATTTCTGAGAGTTTGCTTTTTGACCAGGACGGGCTAACAAAGGCGAAGTTGATTCGGTGTTCGGCCCCCTCCCTCAGGGTTTGGACAATCCGGTATTGGAAAAGATGCTCCAGGTCACACCTTGCCCGGAGCCCTTGAAGGAAGATACTAGGGAGGATAATACGGGCGGATGCGGGCCCCCAACGCTGCCCATTCTAACCGAGGGAGCGAGCGTCTCCATGAAGGAAGACGACCGGAGGAGGAAAAGGACTATGCCCGGGGATTCGGAAGCCTAAGCTTCCAAACGGGAGAAGAAGTCTCCCACAGAGGGTCCTACCTTGGGGGGTGCTTTTGCTGCACAAAGTCCGCGGGGGGATCAATTCTCCAGCGAGTCGTAAGTGACCCGAAATACTTTAATAGTACAGGTATGCCATCTTTTTCTTCTGAGAAAATAACCACCGCATATATCTTTGCAGTTCAGGCCTTAGCCCCTCTCAAATGATCTCGTCTTCGGGGGATCTTCTTCTAGAGATGATGGAGAGCGAAACGCCTCCTCCAGACTCCTCCGCTCCGGAAGCGGGCGACCCCGAAGTGTCGTCGCGGAGGGCCTCTCCGAGTCCGGTGAGGCCAGAAGGTAATCCCATTGACCCCCGAAGCTCCCAGTGTCCGGCTCCCGAAGAGAGCAGACAAAAGAGTCCGGCACCGTCTAGTGTGCGATCGGATGTTCTGAGGGAGTTGGTGTGGCGAGCGGCCATCTTAGATGAACACCATATGCTGATGAATACGGTGATGGAGAGAATCTCGTCCGCCGAAAGAAGATTGCATGAAGCTTTTATGAGTCTACTGACAGGCTTTGAGGTACATAATATAATGTATGGTAGTCCTGCACATGCTAGGTGTGCCCTGTGTAGATAGTAGCCCCTGAGAATCTGGTCGTCGTCGGAAACGACGACGAACAGAGGATCATATTCCCAGGTAATAACCATACGGCCTCTATGTGCAGGTGATGGAAGCTCCGGTGGCTAGCCGGACTAGCGAGTTTGCCCATTTAAAACGGCAGTTGGATGCGGCGGACGCCAACATCGAGCTTGTTAACAAAAGGCATGACGAGGCACAGGGTAAGTGTCATTATCTGGTAAACGCCACATAGTAAGAGCAGCATGATGCCAGTATCTTTAATATGTTGTGACTGCAGATGGAGCTGCCACTGTTGAAGCCTTGCGAGCAGAACTTGCCTGATCTAAGGAACAAGCGAGGTTTGGTAATGCGGCTGCTTTGAAGGCGGCCGAGGAGTTGAAAGCCGAGAAGGCCGCGCATGGCGAGAGCCGAGATAAGATGGCCAAGATGGCCATAGAATTAAAAGCCGCCGCCGACCGTTGCCGGGTTCTTGAAAAGGAAAACCTAGCGAAGGCATCGGACCTTGAGAAGGTTGCTGCGACGAGAAAAGACATCCGCTCTGCTATGAGGGCGAAGAAGGAGGAGCTGCGGGAAGCTGGGGATATTGTAGCTGGGAAATCCTTTATGTTGCGGAGGAAGTTCGGAGATCCACGGTATGCCTCTTCGGATCGGCTGTGGAGTTTGGAGGATGTGTATAATGATTTGGCGGCGAGCGCTGCCGATGCGGCCAAGTACTTCCAGGGTCAGACGGACCGTGAAGTGGACCAGTTGTTTTGGACACTATTCCATTCTCTCGAGCGTCCGCTTTCATTGACTGACCAATTAGCCGAATGGGCCGAACTGATTTGGTTGTCCGGACTTGCCATGAGGTCTGTTGTGGATCAGCTATGGCCGGAAAGGCCAAAACCGGACAGCTATTTTAGCTTGGTGCAGCAGTTCCTTGACGTGGTATCGCGCATTAATGCGATGAAGAGGTCGGCGTGCATAGAGGGCTCACGGATGGCCTTTGCCCGTGTTAAAGCATACTGGGCGGAGATGGATGCTACCACTGTTGCAACGCGGGATTCGGCCATAGGCCGAATGGCTCCTGAGCACTACTTTGAAGAAGTTCTTGAGGGTGCTCGTTTGATAGAGACCCATTGCTCAAAAAATATTATGTTTGAGTGATATGTAATCTCACTGTAAGAGAAATGCTTTTATAAATTTTTATAAGGCTATTCTTATACTTTTGCCCGAAAGTAATATGATGCCTCCTGGCGACTGTTTATGTATACATGTGTATAACCTGAAAGATTGCAGCCGTCAGCTTCAACCCCCACGCATATAATGCGGAGGTGCTCGCAAAAAACATGCGTTCACACATAACCCAATGTCTTGGTCCTATTAAGGAGGTGATAGCGGAGCGAGCGAGGCAGCCGGACTATAATGCTTTAGCACTTTCACTTAGCCATAGGAGTTTGACAGTGGGGCTACTAGATAGCCCCTGGTGGCTCCGCACTCTCCCGATCCCGGTGTGCGTACATGCCTGGCCGTAAAATGGCCCTTCGTTAAGGCGGAGGAATTCTAACATTCCAACAGGTCATCAAGTGGTTGACTAGTCTCACGCTATATCATGACAGTCAGTTTTCGGCTTTCTCTACTGTGGTGCTCGTCCGGATGAACCAGGGCACAATCGCAGTAGTTCTCCTGGTGCTACCTTAGCCGGTAAAGCGGAACGTAAGGCACCAAAACACAAGAGCCGGGCAAACCCAACATTTGACCAAAGACAATGATTCGGAGCTGATGCATATAGGGCCAAACTCGCGACGCCGAACACTCCCTAAGGTATTCGGTCTTTGTGATATAAACCGGGCCTAAATAATGGCCTTTGTAAGAAGCCCCTTGTGTCCAGGTACGTGCATTGTTCTGGCGTGGCCAGATGCCAAGACGTCAGCATCCTTCCCAACGGTGGATATGTATTAACCAGAGACAGTAAAAAAGGTTTATGTAGGGTCTTAATCTAAAAGGAATCCTTGGAGCGGGTCCCTGCTGCACGTCTGCGCCTGTGTCTACGTCGTGCCGTATCCTGGACGGCTGTAGCACAATGATCATCTGTAGAAGAGAGGAATTTAGGTGAAAAAGTTGTCGTGCAAAAAGATAGTTTTTAAAGAAACCATGTATAATTCAAGATGAGAAAAAATTGCCACTTGTCTGCGCGCGTTGATCCCCTTGTATTGACAAATAGGGGTGTGACCATTTATTCAGTATAAATAGCGGCATCGGACTTGATTAGTTGTGTCTGAGGTCTTGACGACCTATTGGATGCTTTCGCTGGTCCGGGCGCCTTCAGTGTGCGGCTGCCAAGGCAGCCGCACTCTCTTCGGCGCGCAGAGATCGCTTGATATTTCCGTTCACTGAAATGGTGCCTCGTGGACCGGGCATCTTGAGTGTGAGGGAGGCGTAGTGTGGTATTGCATTAAAGCGAGCGAAAGCTTCACGTCCGAGCAGTTCTTGATAGCCACTTTGGAACAGAGCAATGTGGAAGGTTAAATGCTCGTGACGGATGTTATCGGGGGAGCCGAATATAACTTGTAGTAGGAGGGAGCCCGTACAACGAGCCCCTGGGCCTGGCATTACTCCTTAAAGGTAGTATTGCTAATGCAAATTTTTGTTGGGTCTAACCCCGTCCCGCGGATTGTATCCTGATATATA
The DNA here is from genome assembly GCF_002162155.2 of Triticum dicoccoides. Lineage (NCBI taxonomy): Eukaryota > Viridiplantae > Streptophyta > Magnoliopsida > Poales > Poaceae > Triticum > Triticum dicoccoides. The sequence continues at coordinate 347,462,346 of NC_041392.1, forward strand.
AGGTTTAGATTGCTGCCACCGTCCATCAAGAATCGTGTGAAGTGATATCCGCCAATTACTAGGTCTAATACTAGGCCAGCCCATCCTGCGCGTCGGATACTTGCTGAGTAATCGCGATGGTCGAAAGTGATTGGTTGAGACGACCAGTGGCAGGACTTCGCGGTGACAGGCACTTGGGTATATTTTCCTGGGAGTGTCGCGTTGTTTTTTCCCTTGATCACGTGTAACACGTTTACTGTTTTGACTTCTGGTGGAAATTTCTTTTGTTCCCCAGTGTCTTGCTTGGGAGGCTTGTCCTCGTCTTCACTTGGTGTATCCTCCCCCTTGTGTACGGCGTTGAGCTTGCCGGACTGCTTGAAGACCCAACATTCTCTGTGGGTATGATTAGCAGGCTTACCAGGGGTACTATGGATCTGACATACTTGGTCCAGAATTTTGTTGAGGCTGGACAGTTCATCCCTGGTGCCTTTAGAGGGCGGCTTTTGCTGACCTAGCCGAGAGCTTTTGAATCCGGCGTTTACTATCGTGCCCTTCGTGCTGTCTTCTTTATTCCGGCGTTTGTTATTGCTGTTGCACCATGATTTCCCGTTTCCATCTCTAACTTCAGATGTACTGGGGTCACTCGTGCTGCATCTGGCTAGCCAGCTGTCCTCACCCGCGCAAAAGCGGGTCATGAGGCTTGTTAATGCGGCCATCGTTCTTGGCTTATTTTGGCCGAGGTGTCTGGCGAGCCATTCATCACGGATGCTATGCTTAAAAGCTGCCAAGGCTTCGGCATCTGGACAGTCGACAATCTGGTTCGTTTTAGTAAGAAACCCGTTCCAAAGCTTTCGGGCTGACTCTCCGGGCTGTTGAGTTATATGACTCAAATCGTCCACATCCGGAGGTCGGACATAAGTCCCTAGAAAATTTTCCCGAAAGGTGTCTTCAAGCTCTTCCCAATTCCAATGGAGCTTTCGGGGAGGCCTTTAAGCCAGTGACGAGCTGGCCCTTTGAGCTTGAGGGGTAAGTACTTGATGGCGTGGAGATCATCTCCTCGAGCCATATGGATATGAAGGATGTAGTCCTCAATCCAGACCCCAGGGTCTGTTGTTCCGTCGTATGTCTCTATGTTTACGGGTTTGAATCCCTCTGTAAATTCATGGTCCAGCACCTCATCGGTGAAACATAGGGGGTGTGTGGCACCCCTGTAGCTGGGTGTACCGCATTGTTCGGATGTTTGTTGTGTTGCATTGTATGCTGCGGCGCGCTTGCGTGGTCCATAGATGGATCTTGTTGCGCCGTCCTTTGGGTGCGAGCCGTCGCATGGGTCGCGTGTTGTATTGTGAGTGGCGTTGTATGCCGCTCTGTGTTGGTAGAGGGGTTGTCTATCCGGCCAGGTGGCTGCTTTGATATTTGGTTGTGGGGGGTCTGAGGCCTCCTCATCGAATTTAGGTAGCAGCTTCCACTTTGGGTAGCTCTTGGAGGGGCGATTGCCGCCGTACCTCGCTGCTGTGTTGAGTATTTTACTCCATCTGATTTGGAGTGTGTATTGCGCAGCCTTGAGCCTTTGCTTCTGCTTGTTAAGACTCCTCGCGGTGGCAACAAGCCTTTTACGGGCATTCTGCTGCTCCGGGTGCCTGTCCGGCATTATGTCGTCCGGACTATTATCCTTGATAGAATTTGTTTGTTCGGTTTGATTATCCGGATTGTCGTTGTCCGGCAGCGGTTCGCCTTGCTCCAGTGCTGGGTCTGTGTGATCGTTATTTCTGTCGAGGCGGGATTTGGGGCGGCGCTTGTGTCGCCACTTTGACTGCTTCTCGAGGGAACAAGCCTTCGTGCGTCCTTCTGCTCCTCGTTGTCATCTTTTGGTGCGTCCACCATGTATACGTCATATGATGAGGTGGGCGTCTAGCGCCCTGTGGGCGGTGGTTCTTCTTCGCCTCCCGCATCGTCGTCCATACCGTCAATGTTTTCAGAGTCGAAGTCGAGCATGTCGGTTAAATCGTCGACAGTGGCTACAAAGTGGGTGGTGGGTGGGCGTTGAATTTCTTCGTCTTCCGCATCCCAATCCGGGCAGGGCTCTCTTGACAAAGAGAGAGACTTTAGTGATTTCATAATATCGCCGAAGGGCGAGTGCTGAAAGATGTCCGCGGCGGTAAACTCCATGATCGGCGCCCAATCGGATTCAATCGGCAGGGGCGCGGAAGGTTCGGAGTCCAGGGAGGAGTCCGACTCCTTGGAGTCACGAGTCTCGCGGAGTGCGGGGCTGGTGTTCGGCTCGATCGTCGTTGGGATCGCAGCCCCCGAGGCGGCGTCCAACCACCCATCCTCGATCGGCGCAGTTGGCTTCGAATTAAGGGTCGAAGCTGATGCGGGTGCGGCCTCCAGGGCACTGTTCGGCGGCAGAGCTAGATCATGCCCGTCATGACAGTGCGGCGCGCTCGGCAGTGGCTCGACTCCGTCGAAGATCAAGTCCCTGCGGATGTCAGCCGTGTAGTTTAAACTTCCAAACCTGACCTGACGGCCAGGGGCGTAGTTTTCGATCTGCTCCAGATGGCCAAGCAAATTAGCCCGCAGTGCAAGGCCGCGAAAGACAGAGATCTGTCCAGGGAGACAAGTTTCACCCTGGACCGCATCACTATCGATGATAGTAGGAGCCATCAAGCCTGACGGTGACGACACGGAGGAACTCTCAATGAAAGCACCAATGTCGGTGTGAAAACCGGCGGATCTCGGGTAGGGGGTCCCGAACTGTGCATCTAGGCCGGATGGTAACAGGAGGCAAGGGACACGAAGTTTTACCCAGGTCCGGGCCCTCTTGATGGAGGTAAAACCCTACGTCCTGCTTGATTAATATTGATGATATGGGTAGTACAAGAGTAGATCTACCACAAGATCGGAGAGGCTAAACCCTAGAAGCTAGCCTATGGTATGATTGTTGTTCTGTATGTTATCCTACAGACTAAAACCCTCCGGTTTATATAGACACCGGAGAGGGTTAGGGTTACACAAAGTCGGTTACAATGGTAGGAGATCTACATATCTGTATCGCCAATCTTGCCTTCGACGCCAAGGAAAGTCCCTCCCGGACACGGGACGAAGTCTTCAATCTTGTATCTTCATAGTCCGGGAGTCCGGCTGAAGGTATAGTCCGGCCATCCGGACACCCCCTAATCCAGGACTCCCTCAGTGGGTTTATGGTACCGGCGAAAGTTGCACGATACTAGAGAGGCTAGCAATGGTGGAAGGGTGAGAGTGCGTATAATCCATGGACTCAACATTAGTCATAAAGAACTCACATACTTATTGCAAAAACCTATTAGTTATTGAAACAAAGTATTACGCGCATGCTCCTAGGGGGATAGATTGGTAGGAAAAGACCATCGCTCGTCCCCGACCGACACTCATAAGGAAGACAATCAATAAATAAGTCATGCTCTGACTTCGTCACATAACAGCTCACCATACGTGCATGCTACAGGAATCACAAACTTCAACACAAGTATTTCTCAAATTCACAACTACTCAACTAGCATGACTCTAATATCACCATCTCCATATCTCAAAACAATTATCAAGTATCAAACTTCTCATAGTATTCAATGCACTTCTATAAAAGTTTTTATATTATAGCAAATTTCCATCTTGTTCTAAAGGACTCTCAAAATAATATAAGTGAAGCATGAGAGAACAATAATTTCTATAAAACAAATCCACCACCGTGCTCTAAAAGATTTAAGTGAAGCACTAGAGAAAAAACTATATAGCTCAAAAGATATAAGTGAAGCACATAGAGTATTCTAATAAATTTCAAATCATGTGAGTCTCTCTCAAAAGGTGTGTACATCAAGGATGATTGTGGTAAACTAAAAAGCAAAGACTCAAATCATACAAGACGCTCCAAGGAAAACACATACCATGTGGTGAATAAAATATAGCTCCAAGTAAAGTTACTGGTAGACAAAGACAAAAGAGGGGATATATTCTGGGGCATCCCCAAGCTTAGGCTTTTTGGTGTCCTTGAATTTTACCTTGGGGTGCCATGGGCATCCCCAAGCTTAGGCTCTTGCCACTCTTTGTTCCATAATCCGTCAAATCTTTACCCAAAACTTGAAAACTTCACAACACAAAACTCAAAATAGAAAATCTCGTGAGCTCCGTTAGCGAAAGAAAATAAAACACCACTTCAAGGTACTGTATTGAACTCATTCTTGATTTATATTGGTGTTAAACCTACTATATTCCAACTTCTCTATGGTTTATAAACTCTTTTACTAGCCATAGATTCATCAAAAGAAGCAAACAACACAAGAAAAACAAATTCTAAAATAAATTGATGGACGTGAGGAATTTATCTATTAATAATCTGCAAAAAGAATTAACTAAATAGCACTTTCCAAATAAAAATGGCAGCAGTTCTCGTGAGCGCTCAAGTTTCTGTTTTTTACAACAAGATCAAAAAGACTTTCCCCAAGTCTTCTCAACGGTTCTACTTGGCACAAACACTAATTAAACACAAAAAACACAACCAAGACAGAGGCTAGATAAATTATTTATTACTAAACAGGAGCAAAAAGCAAGGAATAAAAATAAAATTGGGTTGCCTCCCAACAAGCGCTATCGTTTAACGCCCCTAGCTAGGCATAAAATCAAGGATATATCTAGGTATTGTCATCTTTGGTATGCAATCCATAAGTGGATCTCATAATAGATTCATATGGTAATTTAATTTTCTTTCTAGGGAAGTTCTCCATGCCCTTCCTTAATGGAATTTGGAATCTAATATTCCCTTCCTTCATATCAATATATTTAGTTGATATGTTATAAAGAGAATCATCATGTGAATTCCCTCGTTTTAAATGGACTGAAGATCCATGCAATATATTTAGTTGATCCGAGATGCAAAGATTAATGACATGATGGCATGATGGCATGATGCAAAAATGAATGCAATGAACCAAACAAATCACACGATGAAACCCGGAAACCCTGGAAGACATCTGAAGCTTCGGTTTTGGGGCGTTACACCTAGTGGAGCCCAGTTGGGGTCGATCGGGGATCTGTGTAGCACTTGGGGTAGTCTTCTTTTATTTTGGGTTCCGTAGTCGGACCTTGATTGTATCTGGTTGATGTAATGCTTTATTCATGTTTTGTCTGAAGTGGCGATTGTAAGCCAACTATGTATCTCTTTCCCTTATGTATTACATGGGTTGTGTGAAGATTACCTCACTTGCGACATTGCTTTCAATGCGGTTATGCCTCTAAGTCATGCTTCGACACGTGGGAGATATAGCCGCATCGAGGGCGTTACATATTCAGTCCCAACATTATCAAGATTCATATTGCAAAACAAAGATTTAATAGGGGACACATCAATAACTTTTAGATTTTCATCTTTATTATCATGAAAACTAGAAGAACACGCTTTACCAAAGCAATCTTTCTTAGCACGCATCATAGAGGTTCTTCCTTTGCACTCATCAATGGAAATTCTCATGGCTTTGAGAGACTCATTGATATCATGCTTAGGTGGAATAGATCTAAGTTTCAAATAATCAACATCAAGAGAAATTCTATCAACGTTCCTAGCCAATTCATCAACTTTAAGCAATTTTTCTTCAAGCAAAGCATTGAAATTCTTTTGCGAATTCATAAACTCCTTAACACTAGTCTCAAATTCAGAGGGCATCTTATTAAAATTTCCATAAGAATTATTGTAGGAATTACCATAATTATTAGAAGAATTACTAGGAAACAACCTAGAATTAAAATTGCCTCTATACGCATTGTTACCAATATTGTTCCTACCTACAAAATTCACATCCATAGATTCATTATTATTCTCAATCAAAGTAGACAAAGGCATATCATTAGGATCAGTAGGAGCACTCTTATTAGCAAAAAAATTCATAAGTTCATCCATCTTTCCACTCAAAACATTAATCTCTTCAATTTCATGCACTTTTTTGTTAGTAGATCTTTCAGTGTGCCATTGAGAGTAATTAACCATAATATTATCTAGGAGTTTAGTAGCTTCTCCTAAAGTGATTTCCATAAAAGTTCCTCCCGCGGCCGAATCTAAAAGATTTCTAGAAGCAAAATTCAATCCAGCATAAAAGTTCTGTATAATCATCCAAAGATTCAAACCATGTGTAGGATAATTACTTATCATTAATTTCATCCTCTCCCAAGATTGTGCAACATGTTCATGATCAAGTTGCTTAAAATTCATAATATCATTTCTAAGAGAGATGATTTTAGTGGGAGGAAAATACTTAGAGATAAAAGCATCTTTGCACTTATTCCATGAATCAATACTATTTTTAGGCTAAGACGAAAACCAAGCTTTAGCACTATCTCTAAGCGAAAACGGAAATAGCTTAAGTTTAGCAATATCATTATCCACATCTTTCTTATTTTGCATATCACACAAATCAACAAAGCTATTCAGATGGGTACGGCATCTTCACTAGGAAGGCTGGGGAATTGATCTTTCATGACAAGATTCAACAAAGCAGCATTGATTTCACAAGATTCAGCATCGGTAAGAGGAGCAATCGGAGTTCTAAGAAAATCATTGTTGTTGGTATTGGTAAAGTCACCAAATTTAGTATTATCTTGAGCCATTGTGACAAGCAAGCAATCCAACACACAAGAAAAGAAGAAACAGACAAAAAGGCAAATAGAAAAAGAGAAGGGGAACGGAAGGAGAGAGCGAGAGAGGAAAAGAGGGCGAATAAAACGGCAAGGGTGAAGTGGGGGAGAGGAAAACGAGAGGCAAATGGCAAATAATGTAATGCGAGGGATAGGAGTTTGTGATGGGTACTTGGTATGTCTTGACTTAGCAATGACACCAGAAATGACTCGTTGGTGGGATTCAAATCTTGACTTGACTTGGCGCGAATCTCCCCGGCAACAGCGCCAGAAATCCTTCTTGCTACCTCTTGAGCACTGCGTTAGTTTTCCCTTGAAGAGGAAAGGGTGATGCAGCAAAGTAGCGTAAGTATTTCCCTTAGTTTTTGACAACCAAGGTATCAATCCAGTAGGAGATCCTGCTCAAGTCCCACGCACCTACACAAATAAATAAGATCCTCGCAACCAACGCGATAAAGGGGTTGTCAAGCCCTTCACGGTCACTTACGAGAGTGAGATCTGATAGATATGATAAGATAATATTTTTGGTATTTTTTGATAAAGATAAATAAATATGCAAATTAAAATAAACCGCAAAGGAAATAACTAAGTGTTGGAAGATTAATATGATGGAAGATAGACCCGGCGGCCATAAGTTTCACTCTCAAGAGCATAAGTATTACGGTGGGTAAACGAATTACTGTCAAGCAATTGATAGAATTGAGCATAGTTATGAGAATATCTAGGTATGATCATGTATATAGGCATCACATCTGCGACAAGTAGACTGAAACGATTCTGCATCTACTACTATTACTCCACACATTGACCGCTATCCAGCATGCATCTAGAGTATTAACTTCATAAGAAAAGAGTAATGCTTTAAGGAAGATGACATGATGTAGAGGGATAAACTCACGCAATACGATATAAATCCCATCTTTTTATCCTCGATTGCAACAATACAATACGTGTCAGTTCCCTTTCTGTCACTTGGATCGACCACCGCAAGATTGAACCCAAAACTAAGCACTTCTCCTATTGCAAGAAAGATCAATCTAGTAGGCCAAACCAAACTGATAATTCGAAGAGACTTGCAAAGATAAACCAATCATACATAAAAGAATTCAGAGGAGAATCAAATATAGTTCATAGATAATCCGGATCATAAACTCACAATTCATCGGATCTCGACAAACACACCGCAAAAGAAGATTACATCAAATAGATCTCCAACAAGATCGAGGAGAACTTTGTATTGAGATCCAGAGGGAGAGAAGAAGCCATCTAGCTAATAACTATGGACCCGAAGGTCTGCAGTAAACTACTCACACATCATCGGAGAGGCCATGGATTTGATATGGAGGCCCTCCGTGATCAATGCCCCCTCCGGTGGAGCTCCGAAAAAGGCCCCAAGATGAGATCTCTCGGGTACAGAAGGTTGCGGCAGTGGAATTAGGTTTTCGTGGTGCTCCTGGATGTTTGGGGGTACGTGGATACATATACGAGGAAGAAGTATGTCGGTAGAGCAATGGAGGGCCCACGAGGGTGGAGGGCGCGACTAGGTGGGTAGGCGCGCCCCCTGCCTCGTGGCTTCCTCCGTTGGTTCTTGACGCCCACTCCGAGTCTCCTGGATCACATTTGTTGAGAAAAGCATGTTCCAGAAGGTTCCATTCTGTTTGGACTCCGTTTGATATTCCTTTTCTTCGAAACCCTAAAATAGGCAAAAAATAGCAATTTGGGCTGGGCCTCCGGTTAGTAGGTTAGTCCCAAAAATGCTATAAAAGTGTAAAATAAAGCCCATTAACATCCAGAATAGATAATATAATAACATGGGGCAATAAAAAATTATAGATACGTTGGAGACGTATCAGTCGCCATGTTGAACATCTCCAGAGCCGTGCATAGGTCCTTGTGGATGGTGAGCTCCTCCTTCATCTTGACATCACGGACACAATTAGAGAATGCTGAGATGATGGCCTCGTCCATCACCTTGGGGATCTTGAGGCGAACATTGTTGAAATGCTGGATGTAATTTTGCAGAGTCTCCCCTGGCTACTGTGTCACACCCTGATTTTCAAACCACAACATTTAAGCTAATCAATCATGATAAAGTGTGGTTTGACAAAAACTTTTGAATGTTTGGTCTTTGCTTGATATGATTTTTGTCTGCTGTTTGCAAGTGCTCTAAAAATCAAATAAATCCTCCAACTCTTATACCCCTTCCCCTTGATCCAAAACCTTGCCCAATTATCATGCCATGTGTATAGGACAGAATAGTATTTTCTTACAAAAATATTTTGGCCAAAAAGTATTTTCTAAATTAGGTTTTCCCAAAACCCCTAAATTGAGACTTGAACTACAAGTACTTAATTAAGGGTGTGAAAAATCTTTCAAAAATTATATTTGAATCCTATTAGATATAGGACACCCAGAAACCAGAAAAATATAATTTTAAAAGTTATTTTCCTATTTTATTTAAAGGCTTTTTCTTAAGGCCAGAAATGGTCTTTAATATGTTAAAATTATTTTAATGTTTCAAAAATATTTGATAAAATTTAGGGAGACTCAATGGGCATATATTGTCCATATATATGAGTTTCAGCACATGGTCATGAACAAAATATTGGTCAAATCCCTTAGAAACCCTTCCTAGACATTTCAAGCTTTTGAAATATTTACATAGGAAATATTGTCTATTAAAATCCCAGAAATTTCTATCATGTCATAAATGACCCACTTGAGGATCCTAAAGATTCTCATGTCATGGGGGAATGCATAGCACCACCAAACCCTCTCAAAACCATTTTTGTCCTTTTCTAAGTTTGAACAACTTTGCACAGCCAAACATGTCCAAATGCTCTAAAACTTGGTGCACATGCTCAAATGGTGTAATAATGCATCTATGCCAAATGGCACAAGTTGGAGAGAAGGATATCATGATCAAAGTGTTCTAAAACCCTTTCTGTCCAGAACCAAATTTGAACAACTCTACATTGCCAAGTATGTCCTTTTCATCTGAATTTTTTTGGACATGTTCAAATCCTCAAATGATGACACTAAACCAAGTGGTGCATCAAGGAGAATAGATTTGAATGACTAAATCCTGGAAAAGCCATTTATGTTGATTTCTAGGGTTTACAAAAGTTGCATTGGAAACTTTGCCCAAATGAGCTCAAAAATTGGTGGAAGGACCTAATTATATGTGCCATTTCACCCTGTGGAGTCTCATGTCTATTGGAATCCACTTGTTTGTCCAAAACAACATCAAACGCCTTCTGGCACTTTGCCAAAACTACCATTTGGACCACTTTCACTATTCCCCTCCACCTCAAATTTTTACCACAGCTTATTCTAACCCTCTTCTACATCTAGTAAGTCTTGCCTGCTCTCATATCAATCATGGAGTAGGGTAAAACCCTACTTTCTCTCTCTCTCTCTCTCTCAACCCCACCTCTCTCCTAGTGGTTCACCAGGGCATCCAAGGCCACCTCCCCTTTGTTTACTCGCCCCAAAAAGCCCCAAACACTAGTGGACACACCCCTGGCACATAAACAATGACATGCCGTGTAGAGCTCACGCTCTGGAGCATGCTACATTCTCTCCGGCACTGTAGCACGCCCATTCCAGGGCCTTTGGTCGACCTTGGGTGCCGGAATCGTGTCCCCCGAGGCCGCCTCGGCGTCCACGACACGCAACACTCTTGGCCCCTTCCTCCCTCGCCCTCCTTCTCCCTCCATGAGCTCACTCGAGCACGTCCATGGACGCTGCCCACGGTGCACCACGGCCTTGCCCATTTTAAGCCACCCCGACCCTCTCTCTCGCCTCGATTCGAACCTCCTCTCTCCCGTGCACCTCTCGGACACCCCCTCTCTCCCCCACGTGCCCTCCTGCCCCCTCCAAGGCCGATTCGCCGCCGCCGTGCCCCCGGACCATCCCAGCCCCCCATTGCTTCCCCGCTCCCACTGAACGCTTGAGAGGACACCCACAACACCAGGGAGCCTTTCCCGTGCACCACGCCCTCCTCCCCATGCTTGCCTGCCCCGTTGTGCTGAACATCGCTGACGGCTTCCTCCGCGGCCACCCGAGCCATCGCCGCAACAACCCTCCCCGGCGTGCGTGAAGCACATGGATGGGTGCGGCGTGGCTTCCTGAGCAAGCTGGTGGGCGGAGCATCACCGGAGACGCACTGTAGCCCCGGCAATCGCCGGCGGGAGCCGCTCCTCCCCGTGTCCAGAGCGCGCGCGGGAGGTGGAAGACGACCTGCCGCTAGGGCCCGCACGTCAGCGACCTAGCAGGCGGGCCCGTCCGTTTAAGTGGATACGGCTCTAGCGAATCCGCTTCCCCGGTGCAGAAGCGTACTCCGCGAAGGCGCCTTTGACGTCGCCTTGTCATCCGCGTGGCCGAGCCGCTGGGCTGGCCCAATGCCCTGCAACACTATGCTGCGCTCGGTGTGCGGTATAGGTATAACCCCCACATCCTTTGTCTTTTTCTTTTTCCAAAAATATGTAAAATCTCCCAAATATTCATAATAACTCCAAATTGAATGATTCAAATTTCTAGTGACTTCATAAATCATGCTCTACATGTTGGTGCAGCATGCACATTTTGCCAGAACACCTCTCTTCACACAAATACAATAAAACCCAGTTTCCAATTCTGCGATCAACTTTAGAAAATCACAAAGAGCTCAAAATTGATCCAAATGCCATGATTCAAAATCCTATATACTTCTAAGTTCATAACTTAGTTTTTCAACATTTTTCCTAATACTTTATGTGCCACACAAAATAATGAGCCATTTCTTCATATTAGCCAACTTTGCAAATTCATAGGAAATTCATTTGAACTCCAAATCCAGTGAAACCACCTCCTAGATGCTTCTAAAATTATTGCTTGTTAAATGGATGCCTTTGATCATTTTTCAAATAGTTCTTATTTACACTTCTTGCAAATCCATAAACCCCTTGATTCCATCATATCGAAATGTTTAGAAATATCCATTGATCCACTTCCAATGAAATCACCTAGGTCATTCCTCATATGACCATAGGTATCCTAGAAAAGTCCAATTCACATTTTTAGAGCACTTTTATTTTTGCCTTGTTGTGTTGCTTATTGTGATTATTTCCGTCGTTAGTTGGCGAAGTAGACGGAGTACTTGGAGATGGACTAGAAGGTTTGAAGACTTTGAAGGACAAGGCAAGTAGCCCTTTGACCATATCTAAGAAACCCTTTTTATGCATGTCATATGGCACTTTCATTGCTTGCATCGAAATCATGATAAAATGGTGACCACTTGAGGTGGTTTGCCTCTGTTGCTTTCCTCGTTGATACTTGCATGGTGCATGACCCTACCTCCTTATGAGGGTTATGCCGGTGGGAGTAGGTAGGATGCTGGAGTAGTTTCTACGCAAAAAGGGACGGGAATATGCATGGTGGTGAAGGCAAAGTATTTTCAAAAGACTTTTTCGAAAACCCCGTCGGGTGCCACTTATGCCCGAGGGAGATAATGAGATGGGTAACCACTCTACCCTTGTATGGGAAAGGGCATTATTGATTACCTAGGATGATACTAGCTTGGAGCCCGCATTACTAGTGACGGGGGAGAGTTGGTGCTCTCTCTCAGGACGGGGTCGTGCCAGGTAGGGCGGCCATGACTGTTTTTACAGGGCACCGGACACACCGTTGGTACCCCGTGCATGTGGTATGTGATAAATATGGGAGCGAGGCTCCACAATTTTAAGATGTGAAATGTTGGGCATGGGGGTTACTACCAATCGAGTGGACTCTATGTTAGTGTCTTCTAGGGAAAGATAGTGATCGGGTGCTTACCTCGGGTACTTGAGGTACCGCGGGTCGTGGAAGACATGAAAATTCCCCGGATCTTGTGGGTAAAGTGTCCAACCTCTGCAGAGTGTAAAAATACTCGAATAGCCATGTCCACGGGCAAGGACAGTTGGGCGGTGCTGCTTAAACTATGTCCAGAGTTTTACAAACTACGCGTGTGTGTGCGTGTTGATAAAACTATTTGGGGTTAAGTCAGATGACTTGACACAGTGATGAAGTTGGATCGGTGTCCAACTTTGCTTATGTTGATATATGTAACTTGTTCATACGGATATCTGTACTCTCATGTTGCATACTTTACAGGTTGATAGATCATGCCATTGCACTCAAAACTAGCTTTCTACATACTACCTAGTTAGTGCTATATCATTGCATTATTGTGCCTTGTTCCAATCATGGGTTGCTTGCGAGTACATTCAAAGTACTCATTGGCTTGCCACTAGTTATTTAATTGGCCAGGCATGGAAGAAAAGGAGTTCGAAGAAGAGTTCTTTGGACACGAACATGCGAACTAGGTCATTTCCCAGTCAGAATGCCTGTAGGGTTAAGGAAGATGGCATGGGTTCTACATATCGAGGAAGATTTCCGCTGCTTCAGTTTATTTTGTATTCAGCCCTTGTGGCTTTATATATGTAAGACTTGACCATAATGGTCATAATTTGTGTAAGATGGTATGTATGTATGTAAGACTCTTATTATTCAGCTTCTATGTGTTTAGTGGGCATTGATCTCTAGGATCACTGTACACGTGAATTCGGTGATCACGACTTATGAGTCGGGGTCCCCACATGCTGCTTGATGCACCATAGGTCACCAGCGATAGATAGGCGATTGCGAGTGCCTTGGAAATTGGCGACGAAGCGCTCGTGCATCTCTCCCCAGTAGGAGATCGATCCCGTGGGAAAGTTCTGGAGCCACGAGCGTGTGCCATCCCTGAGGGCCATGGGAAACCAGTTCGCCATGACTTTCTCGTCATCGTAGAGCTGCACAAACTCAGTAGGGTGGGGGTGTCGTCGTAGCGCGGACGAAGGTCGGGCTTGAACTTGCCGCGCTAGACAACGCCGCGCAGCTCGGGGTGAAGGCACGACAACCCGTCGTGGTTACTGGAGCCCGCCATGGAGGTGGAGCCTGGTCTTGGTACCCACGCGCTGCCTCCACGGGCGGCGCTCGGTCTTGACGTGGTGGTGCAAGGAGTGCAATAGCGTTTTCTTGCGGCCGAGGGACCTCCTGGCAGTTTCCTTATTCGTGCGCGGGCACCCTGCGTGGTCGGTCGCGCCTCGAGGCCGCGCGTCTTGGTGCGAGGGCGACGTCTTGACGTGGTGGTGGCGGAGGCGCTCCGTGAGCCACGTTGCCTGCAATAGGAGGCAGACGAGGCAGCAAGAGGGATGGCGCTGACAAGCTCGGCGATGCGGTCCAGCTAGTACTCGTAGAGGTCATCGACGGGGCAGTAGTGCATGTCGGATCCTAACTTAGCTAAGATCTCACGAACTAACTCAACGAACTCGCAACACAAAGGACACAAGATTTATACTGGTTTGGGCCACCATTGTGGTGTAATACCCTACTCCAGTGTGGTGGTGGTGGATTGCCTCTTTGGCTGAGGATGAATATTACAAGGGGAAGAATAGCCTCCTGAGGTTGAGGCATTCTTGTGCTTGGTGAACTTGTGTGGTTGTGGATGATCTTAATGATCTCCTTCCCCAATGGCGGTGGCTAGTCCTATTTATAGGGGCCTTGGTCCTCTTCCCAAATATTGAGTGGGAAGGGAGCCAACAAAGGCCAATTTGAAAGGGGACAACTAGTACAAGATATTCTGACAAAAGTAGTGTTCGCCTGCCAAAGGCTCTGGTGGTGACGCCGTCTTGGGCTCCACGGTGACCTCCATCTTGCCGTCCTGCTGGTCTTGGTCTCATTGCACCAATATGGAAACCTTTGCTGGATGCCTCGGTACTCCACGCCTGCACTTGCCCCCTTAGAAGCAAAGAGAAAACAAGGACGCTGCGCGCGTTGGCGCCCGCCTGGTCTCGATCATCGTGGCTTACGTCACGAGAGCCTCGCGAGGTTCGCCCGACCTTGAACTCTCCGCCCCTCACGAGCCAGCCTGGTGAGGCCGCTCCTGAGGAGGTCTTGTGTCGTCCGCCTCCCAAGGCTTGGCCCTTCGCGAGGGTCTTGATTCCTTGTTGATGAAGATGGGGCATACAGGCCTGCTAGAAAAGTCACGCCGTGGGCTGTAGACAAGCAAGTCTGGGGACCCCCATTCCCAGAACGCTGACAGTAGCCCCAGGCCCAAGGCGCGCTCGGGCTTGGCTTCAAGGCGAAGCCAAGGATCAAGTGCGGAGCGCCGCAGGCCCAAGTAGCCTGCAGCCTCGATCGACGTGTGGTGGTTGATTTGACGTGGGTGTCTCCGCTTCCCCATGCTGCCTTGATACCCGCCTGGCTAAATGGCCACCGCAGTCTACACGGTTATTCTTCCATCACGTGCACCATTCTCCTCCGATTCCTCTGCTTCCCCCAGACCCCGCTCCTCTTTCCAATCTACCCTTAGCTCTGCTCGCCTTATCGCCATGGCGCTGACGCAAGTGGAAAAGGGGAAGAATCCTCTGTCTTCAGCTAGTGCGCCCCTGGCCGCCGAGCCCGCAGTAGGCCGATCGCTGGTGCTCAACGACGAGGCCATGGGCAAGGTGCATACCATGCTCTCATCTAGCTTCAATGAGTGGGGAGAGACAGTGGCTTGGCCTGCATCCCTTGCTCGCATTGACCGGATGGCCACTGAGGTCCCCCTCTTCATCGACGCCCTCTGGGCCGGCTTGGTCCCTCCTTTCTCCGCCTTCCTCAACATAGTGCTTTCCCATTATCAGATCCACATGTTGCACCTTGATCCCCAATCCATGACCCTTCTTGCCTTCTTCGCCTTCGTTTGCGAGGCCCTGGTAGGCATTGCTCCTTTCATGGCTCTTCTCCGCCACTTCTTCTCGCTGCACCTGATTGATCCTCGACAGAGCTCCGGATGCTTGAGCTTTCAAGCCGTGGCGGCGACAGCTGGCGACGGGATCGACTTTGATCTTCCACCATCCACGAGCAGGTTATGGATGCGGTGGGTGTTTGTGGACGCCGGAGTGCTCAGCCCCCTAGTCTCCTCTCCATCAAGGCCCGCCATTCCTAACTCCGGTTGGTGCCACCGGAGGCTCGCTGATCCGCACCTTGTCCCTGTCTGGCTCAGGTTGAGGTGGCTGAAAGACCTTGGCATGAACGCACCTATGGTGGTGAGGGAGTTCGTCCGGCGCCAAATCGCTCCGCTTCAGCGCTACTCCCGGTCGATGTGGGACTTGCTCAGTATCCAGGACCACATGAGACTTCAGGAGTCTAAGCTCCCAGATGAGGCGCAAAGAATGGTGCTTGTGGTCCTGACGGGCATCCCGTTGCCGGACAACTTGTCGAGGAATATTTGTGTCTTGTACCGCTGCTCGAACAAGATGGTGTTGGATGTGGGGCTCTAGCTACCTTTAAGGTTCGAACACTGGGGTGCGCGCGAAGTCTTTCCCTCCTACCGATCTATGCTCTAGCCCGCTAAGATCTTGCGGACGAACTAGATGAACTCACAACATAGAAAGACACGGGGTTTATACTGGTTCGGGCCACTGTTGTGGTGTAATACCCTACTCCAGTGTGGTGGTGGATTGCCTCTTAGGCTGATGATGAACAGTACAAGGGGAAGAACAGCCTCCTGAGGTTGAGGTGTTCTTGTGCTTTCGGGCTTGTGTGTCTCCCTGGGTCTAGTGAGGTCTCCCCCCTACTATGGTGGATAGTCCTATTTATAGAGGCTCTAGTCCTCTTCCCAAATATTGAGCGGGAAGGGAGCCAACAATGGCGGGCTAATTCGAAGGGGGACAGCTAGTATAAGCTATCCTGACAAAAGCGGTCTTCGCGTGCACAAAGCTCTGGTGGTGACGCCGTCTTGGGCTCCATGATGACCTCCGTCTTGTAGTCCATGGTCTTGGTCTTGTTGCACCGAAATGGCAACCTTTGCCTGAGGCCTCGGTACTCCACGGCTGCGCTTGCCTCCCTTGAACCAAAGAGTAAACAAGGACGCTCCGTGCGCTGGCGCCCGCCTGGTGTCGATCGTCATGGCTCACGTCACGAGAGCCTCGTGAGGTTTGCCCCGGCTTGATATCTCCGCTCCTTGCAAGCCTGCCTGACCAGGCCGCTCCAGAGGAGGTCTTGCGTCATCCGCCTCGCGAGGCTCGGCCCCTCACGAGGGTCTTGGGTGCCTTGTTGGTGAAGATGGGTCATACAGCCTGCTGGCTCTGCCACATCATGGGTCACAGGCAGGCAAATCTGGGGACCCCCATTCCCAGAACGCCGACAGATGGCCTTCGTAGAGTGGATGCCCTCCTTCGATGAGTGGGGGCTGCGCCCAGTTCACCTTGTGGGGCCCCGCGGGAACCCCATCGGCGTGGTTCCTCTCCTTGACGCTGGCGTCGAGATCGCCCCAAGTGTTGGTGCAGGGGGCATACACCACTGGGGGCTGGTAGTGAAGGTGCTGAGATGCTGATGCCACCCAGGGCTCTTGAGGCGTCAACCTCGGGGTCTCATGACTCTCGCCCCGGGGCGGCAGTTGAAGGTGCGACGCAGCCCACGTCCCTCGCGGCCGGGGCTCCTGAGGCCTCGGCAAGTCACTGCGAGGCAGAGCCAGCTAGCTCTCCTCAGCTTGGCGCTTCTGAGGCAGCCCCTCCAAGCACTTCTCCAGCCGCGCCTCGTGTCGGCCTCCAAGTCCAGCGCTTCGGCCATCTGTGTGTGGACTTCGAGGAACTCCACAAGAGAAAGGGGTCCCCAAGCTGCGGCAGCGGCACCTTCGGGCTGTTAAAACGGAGGAAGTATATCGCTGTTGCCGAGTAAGTACCTTATCTCGGTGATCTTTTGTGTGCTAATTTCCTTCCTGATGATTGCCTCCTCAGGACCCCTTCTGCCAAGGCCGTGAAATCTCCTGAGAAGCAGCTCCCTCTCATCCCATTGCACCCGCCAAGCTCGAGCGCTGCAGGCTCGTGCGCTGCCCATGGCATGGGGTCAACCGTGGTAGTTGGCCCGTCATCAAGGCGTCTTGATCTTGTGCCTTCACCGTCCTTTCCTCGCGGCCTTGCTCGGAGCGTAGCAAGCGTGCGAAGGCCTCCTCCCCAGGTCGTGGTCGGCGGCTGGCTGGCTTCGATCCTGGGGTCTTCTTCAAGCAGCGGGCCCCGTTTAGTTCGGGCCCCTCGTGAGGCCCTGTAATAGCCTGGATTTTGGCCCTTTCCTTTTTCTTTTGATTTATTGGGTTTTTGCTCTGTTTTTCTTTTTGGAGTGGTTCTGTGGCCTTGTCGCCTGGGAAATCATCTTCATTTCCCCTCCCAAGTGGCTCATCATCCTAAAAACTTTTCCAAGATCATTTCACTCCACTGCTTGACCAAACCATAATTTCTTTTCTAGGGAAATTTTTTTCTATTAAATGGAATAACCCTATCTGCCCTAGGTTCTGAAGCAACCTATATTTCTGTCCTTCCAAAAATCCCCAAATAATTCTTATAAATTTTTTGGGTCACATCTTCCTCAAATATGGCAAAATATTTCATTGGCCATATTTCCCATCATGCTCAATAAATTCATTTCACATTATGTCCTAAATGGCACATTCTGAAGCAAGTGCTATTTATCTTTTCCCATTTGACCCCAAACTTTTTGGACATCTTCTCCTGTCCAAATAATTGCCTTGTGTCATAATTCAACTTTATTTGCCTTGCCAAACTTCTCATGGATTTTTCAAAGTTCTTGTCTGAGGGAAGCCTTTGTGAAGGAAGTGCTAGCTAGGGTTATCCAAATGGGTTGAAATTTTGCACACTCCTTCATATGCTCATATTATCCCTCTCCTCCAAAATTCAGCCCCATCAAATCATCTATGTGAGGACCACATCAAATCTTTGATTCTGCCAATATTTTCAGGTTGTGAAGCAAGTATATTTTACATTGCTTCATTTTGCCTGAAAATTTACCACAGCATTCCCCTACCCAAATAACACCTCTCCACAAAATTTTACACCATTTCACCTAGCCAATATTGCTCTAGAATTTTTGCAGGATTCTGGACAGAGGGAATAGCTGTGAAGAAATTACCATTTTGGTAAAACCAATTGGTATGAAATTTTTACAGCACCTTTATCTGGCCAAATCACTAAGCCCTGCCAAATTTTACCTCACATGGTTACTCTATGTGAGTGAACCATCTTGATCTTGATTCTGGACCCATAATGTGAGTTACAAAGCAACTATATTAGTTTGTGCTCCATTATACCCCAAAACCTCCAGGATCATAGTCCTTCCTTAGTTAATCATTGTAGACAACTCCATTTGACCCAATCAAATCTCTGTGGATTAGCAGTGCTCGATCAAGTTTACTGCAGTAAACTTCAGATGGTGATTACCATTTAACGGAGCAGTTTTAACTGATCTACCACTGTAGTTGAGACCTCCACTGGATGAACTATGCACTAAACAACATGTTCAAGCCCCTCTCCACCGCTACATGCCAGTACATGTGGTGACCGTGTAGCTGGCATGCGCATTTACGCGCTCTGTGCGCTGTGGCGTGTCCAGAGCACCATTTGTGCTTTGGCATCGCTCCCTCTCGTCGTCTTAGAGCTCGTGAGCATGTCCAGTGGCTGCATATCGTCATCGCCGCTCCCCTAGAGCCATCTCCCCCTCCAAAAACCTCCTGGTCGATGCTCGCCGACGCACGCCCACAGGAGCACTGTGCCCCGTTTGGCTCCAAGTTTGTTTCGTTTGTTTCCTCTGCTCCCCGGCGTCGCCTACCTCCCCGTGATCATTGCCAGCGAGCCCTCGTCTTGTTCCCCGTGCTCTCCCGTGCTCGCTGAGCTCGCTAGAGAGTTGGTCGAGCTCGAGCGGCAGCATGCAGCCTCGACCTCCCTCGTCCCGGCCGTTTCCTCCTGTCCCTCTTGGCCTCCTCTGCCCCATGAGAGCCTCCACTGCTGCTCCTACGTTGTCTACTTCCGAGCTCGCGAGCGTGGGCACGCGTCGGCGACGATGCCAGCGTGACACCTCATCCCGCGGCTATATAAGGACACCCCGA
>NC_041392.1:347482189-347542131 GCF_002162155.2 Triticum dicoccoides
GCTCACCAGCCTCCTCTACTCTCTCTGTTCCTCCCATGGCCGCCATGCCCTTCACCGGAATCCTCCTAAATTCGGTCAGGCCAGTCCCTTTCTATCCTCCTCTCCACCACCAAAGCCCCTCCCTATGTCTGGTGGACCTACCCATCCCACCCCTCTTCGCCAGAGCATCTCTGGCCGCGAGTCCCATCACCGCCCAAGCCGCCGTCCGCCGCAGCCGCGGTCCTGCTCGAGGCCAACCTCCCCAAGATGGATGGATGCTCTGGACGGATGCGTCTCGGTCCCCTGAGCGTGCCGGTATGCTGCATGGCCCGGGAGACGGCCGGAGCTGCCGGAACGATCTTCGGTGCCGGCCCCATCCTCTGTTCTACACGGGCGAGTCGGGGTTTGAAGACGAAGACGACGCCTTCCCCCTCCCCCTGGCAGTGGGTCCCGTGCGTCAGCCTCACGCGTTGACCGGGCTGACCCGCTGACGTGGCTAAGTGGAGACGTACTCCACGGAGTACGCTTTCCCTTAACCGAAAGCGTGTTCCGTTTCTTCTTCAGGCGTAAGTACATTTTCATCTCAGGAAAGAGTATTTTCTCGAAACCCTTTTCTGCCTTATCCACTCAGGGACTTGTTTGTGATGATATTTCGGCAGAAAAGTCCCTGATCTTCATCACCTCACAACTTTTCACTCGTAACTCCGATTGAAGTGAATCCAAAGCCCACTTCTTCGTTTCGTCGAGCCCGTTCCAATGGAACCATTTTCACAATGTTTTGACATTCTAAAAATGACCATTTTGCCCCTGCCCTTATTCAGCCCCTCCGAGAGAGAAGGATTTCCGGCTACTCTTTCCGCGAGCTTCTCACACTTTGTCCTGGTGATTTCTTCCACCCCAAGCAAGCCAGACCCTCCATTTGCATGATTGCAATGCAGTGATATGGTTTATCCATTTGAACTTGTTTAAAATATTGCAGTAGGTATGTATGATTTGTTCATGGCATTTCTCGGAGTATTGCTTTGATGTTGATGTTGCCATGATATTGCTTGGAGTTCTAGGACTTATATTTGATGATTATCTGGATAACATGTTGCCTTTGGATTCTTAGGGGCTAGTATGATTATGTTCATGATGGTATTATGCTTTGGAGTATTACTTTGGATGACATGTTGCCTTTGGATTATTAGTGCCAAGTGTTAGTTTCATCATGATGCTAGTGATCTTATGTTTTGGACTATGATGATGGAGACGATGCTTGCATGTGGATCGTAGTTGGATAGTTAGTTCTTTATATTTGAGTAGTAGTCTTATCGTTCTTGGATTCATCATGATAGTAGTGTTATACTGTCCTCGGAGTATTTTGATATGATGATATTAAGCTTTGGACTATTTGTTGGATATTGCTATAACTTGGATTATAGTTTCATAGTTGATATCGGAGTACCAGTATCACAGTTATATTTTTGGGGGATAAATTCCGTCATTAAGTTGGTCAGGTGCCACCGAACCGGGCTTTCTCTAGTGCAACCACATTTGCCTTTACGGGAAAGCCCTAATGCGGTCTATTGTCGTGCCTCTCGCCGGTGCCTCCAAGGAGGGAAGGTTATGGGCGTGCAATACCTTGGCCCGGTAAGAAAACATAACCTTGTGTGCCCGTTGTTGTTGTTATGGATCCGGTCCCTGTGAGGGACGTTTTGGCCACGACGGTGGTCGTTGTGTCTTTGGTAGACACGGGGCCACCCAGGACTAGCCCAGTAGGGAGTGAGTCGGAGTGTCCAAGAGAGTGTCATGGCAGTAGATCAGTTTTGTCAGAACGCCGTTGGTCCACCCGAATAGGAGTGTGAGGCCATGGGTTTCATGGTGTGGGTAAAGTGCGCTACCTCTGCAGAGTGTATTTAAACTATCGATAGCCGCGTCCTCGGTCATGGGCATGGGTTCTTACTAGGTCACACCATTCGATCAACACTCACATGACATAATGACTTATAGGTGATTTATATGTTGATATTTTGAGCAGTATAGATTGGCAGGATGTTGATGATGATGTTGGAGACCAAGTGTTGGTCCTGGTAGTGATCGCCGGAAAGATCACGTTTGAGACCAAGTGTTGGTCGTGGTAGTTCGCCAGAAAGATCATGTCTGAGACCATGTGTGATCGCCGGAATGATCACAGTTTGGTTTTGATCGTGAGGTGATCGAGATGGTATATTGCTTGGTCGGTTAGCCAAGAGCGATATGGCTATGGAGATCTGAGATGGTGATTTATCAGTATTGTATTAGTTTCATACCATGCTTAGTAGTTGCTTCATAATAATAGTTGTTAATTTAATTAACCTGTTAAATGCTATGTTATTGTCTTGCCTTGATGTTTATGGTTGTTGTGAGCTTGCAAGTACATCCGATTTACTGACCTGGTGTGTCATGCCAAATTGCAGGTGATGCCATGATTGCTTGATTGCTTGTCAATGGTTGCCGTATGTGCGAGCTAGATCGTGTCCTAGCCAGAGTCCCTGCGGAGTGGAGTTCACCACATTCGTCGTTGTTTCGCTGCTAGAAGTATTTTGCTGCTTCGAGTTGTTCTGCTGCTAGCATAGAGCAAGTGTAGTATTGCAGGCATAGTGTCGCTGTGCTGATGTGCCTCTTTGTAACGTCAGACCCTTGTATTATTATTCTTTTAATAAGAACTGAGTTGTTCTATGTCAAGCAGTGACATTTTCTAGAGACTTCTCCTCGATCTCTAGGCTGGAATACGAGGCTTTCCGGTTTCTCTGAGCTGGGGTGCCACAGGCCCAACCGGCGCCTCGAGCGGCGCCAGCCTCTAGCCCCATGCTGAGAGGGGGCGAACCGCATCGGGCGTCGCCCACAGCCCCCGTGGCAGACGGCGAGATGGGTCGTGCGCTCGAGTTCGAGCATGGGCGGAGCGTTGTTCGTCATGAGCTCTTCCAGGAGGCGATGGGCGCGATGAACCAACTCGGTGAAGAACTCGTGGGTGTCAACGCGTGCCTTGAGGCCGAGGGTATTCGGTTGGTGGAGGAGTGGCACAAGCTAAAGGTGGCCATCAACCTCGGGCGCCACCAGCGCGAGCTGGATAACGTGAAAGCTGAGGCTTCCCTTGCAGCCTCCCGTGAGGCCTGCTCCTGAGCTCTGGAGGAGGCTCGGGAAGCTGACCGCCGTGGTGAGGCCGCGCAGAAACGCGCGTGGGAGCTCCAAGCCTAGAGCACTATCTTGGATCAGCAGGTGGAGGCACGCAGGGCTACCCTTGCATCATTGAGGGGGTCGCCCGCCGAGGAGGAAGAGATCCAGAAGCGCGAGGAGGTTCTGGCACTGGAAGCCGTGGAGCGCAACCTTGAACTCGAACAGCTGGAGACGAGGGAGCGCCAGGTTGCTCAGGCCGAGGACGACGTTGGCGCGGGCAAGGTAGGGACCCAAGAGGAGGTCGACCGCTGAGTGGCCGAGGCTCGCGCGGATCTCGAGAGCAGGCACAACCTGAAGCTAAAGCTCGCGGTAGCTGGGGCCGCTGGTAGTACTGCTGCCCTCAAGTCCAGGTTCGTCGAGGTGGAACGGCGCGAGGAGGCCACTGCATCAGCCCTAGCCTCGGCGCAGGCTGAGCTGGCTTCCGCCTGTGCCAAGCTGCTCTCTCTTCAGCACGGGTCGCCAACGCCGAGTCCGTCGCGCGGCAGAACAAGGACGAAGTGCTTGAGCGGTAGACGTTAAAGCGTGTGCACGCCCCCATGCTCTAGGACCTCAGGAACAAGGCCAACACCGCCCTGGGCCATATTTGCGATGAGAATGCTCCTCATCCCCATGCAAACGACTACGCCAGCCACCTCCGCTTCTTTGAGGACGTGGTGATGCACCTGCAGAACCGTTCTTTGAGGATGAGGAGAGGAGTTGCAGTCTACTCGGGCGCGCGTTCTCCCATGTCTTTAGCCACCTCTGGAATGTAGATCCCAACTTCAATTTTGATGCCACCATTGCTCTCGTACTGGCAGCCATCCAGGGCGACCTGGCGCGATGGGTTGAAGACAACGTTGATGCGTTGGTCAGGGCCTTCGCTTCTGACGACGATGGGGTAGTGCTTGTGGCGGATGAAGGTAACGTGGTTGACGACGGCGACGCCGGCGCAGGTGAAGGTGGAGGCGACACCAAGGATGGCGACAGCAACACCAACGGTGCGTCTGAAGATGACATGGGGGATGCGGTGAGCGACATATCCGGCTGATCCCTCGTTCCCCTACCGTTTACCCTGTAAAAACATGGGCGTGGCCCCGGAAGATTGTAAGAGCATTTTGAGAGGGGGAGCCCCTCATGTAAACAAATCGCAGCTTTTATCCCTCTGTGTCAAATTGAGTACGCATCTTCATGAGCTTACGTATGCTGGGGCATGGTTGTTGTTGCGGTTTACCTTAGCCTAGACGAGCCCAAAACTGGCTCAAGAGATCGCGGGTTTTTGAGAAGCTCCTGAGGAGTTCATCGACACGCCCGAGGGGGCCGCGTGATAAGAGAGCGCCAGCCACGGCTCGGCACGTAAGTGGCTCGTGTGATTCATGCCCAGCCCGGCTCATGAGGGGCCCACGAGGGGGGAGCGACAGGCGTGAACTCTGAAATAAGGCAAGAATTAGACTGCGAGAAATAGCTCGAACGAGAAAAGGCATCCCCCGCGTGCATCAAATGAAAATTCAACTTCAACTTAAATCCAAATCCAAAAGGCAGGGTTACAGAAAAGAGATCCAAAGCAAATGGCCACGTCCGGCGCCTAGTCTAGTCTTCGACGTCTTCTCACCAGCGCGGACTTAAGTGCTACCACTGGGCGTGGGAGGGAGCCCCCGAGGCCCGAGGGCTGCTCTCCTGAGGCTCCAGGGCGTGTACAGCCCCACTCATTATTACGTGAGAATGTCACGGGCGGCGATCTTCACAGGCGTGAGCCTTACTTCATATCGCCTGATGAGGGCCCCGCCTTGCGCCACCCCCTACCACCGCTGGGACGACCGGAAATCACGACGGCCCATCGAGGGCAGAGGGGATGCCAGCGGCGCCCTCGGCGACCATGGGTCCTCTGCCGGGGAAAGGTCGCCGGCGCCACCCCGGCAGAGGGCCTACCTCCGTGCGTTGCCTTGCTCCGTGCGACGCGGGGAGGGTCCCTGCTCCTGGCCTCTTCCACGCAGCCCCCAGTGGGTCTCTCCTATTGGGGTGGGCATCGTCGTGGCGGAACCATCGCTCGGCGCCATGACCTGGTTCATCTGTGACTCATGGTTAGCATAAGCTTGCCCCTGAGGGATTCATGGCACCCTGTATCAATTGTCGATGACGCGGCCGGCGGGGCTCTCTGACGGCTCCTGGAAGGCTTCGGCTCCGAATGCCTCCTCCTCCCATCCTGGCCCGAGGAATGAGTCGGGGTCATCCTCCGGCATGCACTCCTGGTCCATCATGCGGGGCACGTAGGCCTTCGCGGCCGCTACCCCGAGGACCTCGCCGAAGTGCCCCACGATCCATGTCGCTCGGCTCGTCATGCTGTCCTGAGGATGGCGGGGCGGTGCTCCGACGGGGCCGTGTGCGATGACGCTCGTGCCCGCGCCCATCCGAGGTGGCTTGGATGCGAGGGGGCACCCTTCGCTGTGGATCGTGCTGTTGTCGACGAAGCCCCCGGGCGTACTTGGGGGTACGCGGGCGCGACGAGGCCCGCTGTGGGATCCTGCCGCTGCCTGGGGCGTGAGCTGGTAGCAGAAGGGCGGTGCTCCCATGGCTGCCACGTCCAGAAGCTCAGCGACACGTTCCAGCAGTGCATCCCGGCCGCTCTCCATCAGTCGGCACCGCAGCAGCTCCCGTGCCACCGTGAGCGCGGCCCGCATGTTCGCCTGCGCCCTCCTGGTGAGTGGCGTTGTCGCCGCGACGTGGCTTGCGGCCCTTGCAGCAGCTCGCGTCTGCCGAGGAGTGGGAGCAGATGGTGAGTGGCCGTGCCGCCCACGCCCCGCGGTGTTTGGTGCGCGCGCCGCCTGAGACGCGAGGTTGAGGTTTTCCTGGGCAGGCGGCCCATCGGTCGTCGTCAGCCCTCGGGTCGCCGGACATTGGAACCATGGAGTGTCGGCGGATGGTATGGTGGGGAAGAAGCTCCGGCGCACCCCTACCTGGCGTGCCAAATGTCGGATCACGGGTTCTGGCAAAACCCTTAAGGTTCAAACACTGGGGTGCGCGCGAAGATCTCCCCCCTATCGATCCACGTCCTAACTTAGCTAAGATCTCACGAACTAACTCGACAAACTCGCAACACAAAGAACACAAGATTTATACTGGTCCGGGCCTCCGTTGTGGTGTAATACCCTACACTAGTGTGGTGGTGGTTGATTGCCTCTTGGGCTGAGGACGAATAGTACAAGGGGAAGAACAGCCTCCTGAGGTTGAGACGTTCTTGTGCTTCGTGAACTTGTATGGTTGAGGATGATCTTAATGATCTCCTTACCCTATGGCGGTGGCTAGTCCTATTTATAGGGGCCTTGGCCCTCTTCCCAAATATTGAGCGGGAAGGGAGCCAACAACGGCCAATTTGAAAGGGGACAACTAGTACAAGCTATCCTGTCAAAAGCAGTCTTTGCCTGCCAAAGGCTCTGGTGGTGACGCCGTCTTGGGCTCCACGGTGACCTCCGTCTTGCCGTCCTTCTGGTCTTGGTCTCGTTGCACCAATATGGAAACCTTCGCTAGATGCCTCGGTACTCCGCGCCTGCGCTTTCCCCCTTAGCACCAAAGAGGAAACAAGGACGCTGCACGCGCTGGCGCCCGCCTGGTCTCGATCGTCATGGCTTACATCACGAGAGCCTCGCGAGGTTTGCCCAACTTTGAACTCTCCACCCCTCACGAGCCAGTCTGGTGAGGCCGCTCCTGAGGAGGTCTTGTGTCGTCCGCCTTGCGAGGCATGGCCCCTCGCGACGGTCTTGATTCCTTGTTGATGAAGATGGGCCGTATAGGACTGCTAGCAAAGCCATGCCATGGGCCGTAGGCAGGCAAGTCTGGGGACCCCCGTTCCCAGAATGCCGACAACACAGGAGCTCGCGCGCCATCAGCGGCACAGCCTGCGGGTCCGCAGGCCCGCGGCGAGCGTGGGATGACGAACCGTCCGGAGTCAGCGGTGGGGTGGCGGTGCGTCCGTCCCGCCGCATGGAGGGGTGCAGCAATGAAGCCTGCTGCTCCTTTGCTGCCAGGCCAGCGACGGTGTTGGCAGCGGGTGATGGAGAGAGTCGAGGAGGTCCACCGACGGGCGCTGTCTGGGCGACGCGGGCTTTGAAAGCGGCCCGGCGCTTAGCGCGGGCTCGACGAGCGTCAGCCACGGGACTGCTTTGGCGGTGAAGAGTGGATCGACAGAGGAAAAGCTTTGGCGCACCCCTACCTGGCGCGCCAAATGTCGGATTACGGGTTCCGGCAAACCCTTGTGAGGTTCGAATTCTGCGGTGCACATGAAATATTCCCTTCCCCTAGCTCGCTTGCTCAATGATTACAGGGCCTAGCTTGATGGACCCAAGGAACACGAGACACGAGGGTTTATACTGGTTCGGGCCACCTTGCGGTGTAATACCCTACTCCAATTTTTTGGTGGATTGCCTCGGGGGGCTGAGGATGAACTAATACAATGGATGAACAGCCTCAGGAGGTGAGGTGTTCTTGGGATCAATGAACTAGTGAGCTCGCTGGGGTGGAATGAATCTGATCCCCGTTGCCTCTCTCTCTGCTAGATAGGTCGATCCCCCGCTGCGGTGTTGGACAGGTCCTATTTATAGTGGCCTTGGTCCTCTTCCCAAATGTTTAGGCGGGAAGGGATCCCACAATGGCCAAGTTTGAAGGGGGGCAACTAGTACAAGCTATCCTGACAAAAGGTGGTCTTCTCCTGCCAAAGGCTCTGGTGGTGATGCTGCTGTGGGCTCCGCGACGACCTCCCTCCTGCCGTCCTGGGGGTCTTGGTCTTGTTGTACGGATATGGAAACCTTTGCCTAATGCCTCGGGACCCCACGCCTGCGCTTACCGCCATAGCACCAACGAGGAAACTGGTACACTGCGCGCGTTGGCGCCCACCTGGCCTTGGTCGTCATTGTCGGCGTCCTGGGAACGGGGGTACCCAGACTTGCCTGCCTGCGGCCCATGGCGTGGATCAACCAGTGGCCTGGTATAACCCATCTTCAGCAAGAACCACTCAAGACCCTCGCGAGGCGGGCGACACCAAGACCTCCCTGGGGGCAGCCTCAATAGGCTGGCTCCCGAGGAGTGGATACATCTATGCAAGGGGCACGTCGCGAGGTTCACGTGATGTGAGCCATGACGACCAAGGCCAGGCGGGCGCCAGTGGGCGCAGTGTGCCAGTTTCCTCTTTGGTTCTAAAGAGGCAGGCGCAGGTGAGGAGTCCTAAGGCATCAGGCGAAGGTTTCTTTATCGGTGAAAAAAGACCTAGGCCAGCAGGACGGCAGGACAGAGGTCACCGCAGAGCCCACAGCAGCGTCACCACCAGTGTCTTTGGCAGGCGAAGACCACCTTTTGTCAGGATAGCTTGTACTAGTTGTCCCCCTTCAAACTTGGCTGTTGTTGGATCCCTTCCCGCCAAATATTTTGGAAGAGGACCAGGGGCCTCTATAAAATAGGGCTAGCCACCTCCATGGAAAGGGGGAGAAGAGGAAGGAGTGCATCGACACACACTAGCTCATTGAGGTCAAGAACACCTCCCCTCAGGAGGCAGTTCATCCATTGTACTAGTTCATCCCTAGCCCTGGAGGTAATCCACCACCACCACACTAGAGTAGGGTATTACAACACAACAGTGGCCCAAACCAGTATAAACCTCTCTGTCCCGTGTTCCTTGGGTTCGTGGAGCTAGGCCTTGAGATCGTCATGCGAGCGAGCAGGCTAGAGAGAGAGTTCTTCGTGCGCACCCCAGTGTTCGAACCTCAAGGGTTTGCCCGAACCCAGAATCCATTATTTGGTGCGCCATGTAGGGGTGCACCGAAGCCTTTCCTCCATTGATCCACGCTCCACTGCTCCGCCGCATCCATGGCTGACGCCCGTCGAGCCCGTGCTGAGCGCCGGGCCACCCTCGCCACTTGCATCGCTCAGACGGTGCCTGCCAGCGGACCTCCCCGCCATTCTCCATCACCCACTGCCAGCGCCGCCACCAGCCCGGCAGCGAACGAGCAGCAAGCTTCAGTGCGGCGGGAGGGACGCACCGCCACCCCGTCGCTGACTCCGGCCACTTTGTCATCCCACGCTCGTCCCGCGTCCACGGACGCGCAGGTTGCACAGCTCATGGCATGTGAGCTCCTACATTACCACCCCATCGACGACCTCTATGAAGACTGGCTGGACCACATCGCCAAGCTCATCAGCGCCGTTGGGGGCTCCCCTGCACCGTCCCTCTCGCCGCCTTGCCCACCTCCAGGTGTAGGCGACATGGCCCACGAAGCGCCTCCACCACCTTCACATCAAGACATCTCCCTCGCACCAAGACACGCGGCCCCGCGGCGCGACCTGCTGCGCAGGGCGCCTACGCATGAAGAAGGAAGCTGCCAAGAAGTCCCTCGGCCGCTGCAAGATAACGCCCATGCGCTCCCACACCACCGCGTCAAGACCGTGCACCGCCCACAGTTGCAGCATGCGGATACCAAGACCTGGCTCTGCCCCCGCGACGGGCTCTAGTGACTACAGCAGGCTCCCGCACCTTCACTCCTGAGCTGTGTAGCATCGTCTGGCTCGGCAAGTTCAAGCCAGCCTACCTTTGCGCTATGACGACACCCCTGATACTGCTGAGTTCTTGCAGCTCTACGAGCTAAGCATCGAGGCAGCCAGCGGCGACGAAAAGGTCATGGCAAACTGGTTTCCCATGGCCCTTAAGGATGGCGCGTGCTCGTGGCTCCTGAACCTGGCTGCGGGATTGATCTCCTCCTGGGAGAGATGTGCGAGCGCTTCGTCAGCAACTTCTAGGGCACTCGCGACCGATCCCCAGTCGCGGGTGACCTACGACGCATCAAGTAGCAGCCAGGGAAAACCCTGCAGAAATACATCCACCGTTTCAACAACGTTCGCCTCAAGATCCCCAAGGAGACGGACGAGGTCATCATCTCCGCGTTCTCCCACACCGTCCGCGACGTCAAGATGAAGGAGGAGCTCGCCATCCATGAAGACCTGTGCAAGACTCTAGAGATGTTCAACATGGCAACCAAGTGCGCAAGAGCTGAGAGGGGCACCTCTTCCTCCTCGAGCTAGCGAGCCACGGCGGCATGTTCCTTGCGCAGGTTCTCCATATCGGCCTCTGCCACCCGGCATCGCTCCTTGGCGGCCTCGGCATCCTTCAACACCGCCTCGCGGGCGGCCTCAACCTAGTCAATGGTCCGCTTACCCTCCTTGGGAGCTGCCATGGCCTGGCCTAGTGCCACCCTAACAGACGTGTCGGAGCGCAACCACCTTGAGATCAGCTCCAAGCGCCCCCACACCAGGCAATGGTCGGTGCCCTGAAGGTCACTATGAAGCTAGGCCAGCGCGAGAAGGGCATTCTCTAGGGTCTCAGGCGAAGCATAGGAATCACGGCCCAACGACATGACGGAGATGGGGAGAGATGACATCGGCACTAGGTTTTGCAGATCCGCGGCGGCAAAAGGAGCCGGGGCTCCTGAGCCTTCGCGACCTCGGCAGGAGAGCTGGGGGGGGAGATCTCGGGAGCCAGCTCGGCTACAGTGGCCGTTTTCTCACAGGGTTGGTGATACATGCATTTTGCATCATGCTTTTATATCAATATTTATTGCATTATGGGTTGTTATTACACAATATGTCACAATACTTATGCCTATTCTCTCTTATTTTACAAGGTTTACATAAAGAGGGAGTATGCTGGCAGCTGGGATTCTGGGCTGGAAAAGGAGCAAATATTAGAGACCTATTCTGCACAGCTCCAAAAGTCCTAAAACTTCACGGAAGCTATTTTCAGAATATATAAAAAATACTGAGCGCAAGAAGTTCCAGAGGGGGCCCACACCCTGTCCACGAGGGTGGGGGGTGCGCCCTACCCCCTGGGCGCGCCCCCTACCTCGTGGGCCCCCTGGTAGGCCTCTCGTGCCCATCTTCTGCTATATGACGTCTTTCGTCCGAAAAAAAATCATAAGCAAGCTTTCGGGATGAGACTTCGCCACCATGAGGCAGAACCTTGGCAGAACCAATCTAGGGCTCCGGCGGAGCTGTTCTGCCGGGGACACTTCCCTCCGTGAGGGGGAAATCATCGCCATCGTCATCACCAACGCTCCTCTCATCAGGAGGGGGGCCAATCTCCATCAACATCTTCACCAGCACCATCTCCTCTCAAACCCTAGTTCATCTCTTATGTCCAATTCTTGTCTCTAAGTCTGGGATTGGTACCTGTAGGTTGCTAGTAGTGTTGATTACTCCTTGTAGTTGATGCTAGTTGGTTTACTTGGTCGAATTTCATATGTTCAGATCCATTATGCATATTAATACCCCTATGATTATGAACATGAATATGCTTTGTGAGTAGTTACGTTTGTTCCTGAGTACATGGGAGAAGTCTTGCTATTAGTAGCCATGTGAATTTGGTATTCGTTCGATATTTTGATGAGATGTATGTTGTCATCCCTCTAGTTGTGTCATGTGAATGTCGACTACATGACACTTCACCAATGTTTGGGCCTAGAGGAAGGCATTGGGAAGTAATAAGTAGATGATGGGTTTCTAGAGTGACAGAAGCTTAAACCCTAATTTATGTGTTGCTTCGCAAGGGGCTGATTTGGATCCACATGTTTCATGCTATGGTTAGGTTTACCTTAATACTTCTTTTGTAGTTGTGGATGCTTGCAATAGGAGTTAATCATAAGTGGGATGCTTCTCCAAGTAAGGATGGCACCCAAGCACCGGTCCACCCACATATCAAATTATCAAAGTACCGAACGCGAATCATATGAACGTGATGAAAACTAGCTTAACAATAATTCCCATGTGTCCTCGGAAGCGCTTTCTTCTATATAAGAGTTTGTCCAGGCTTGTCCTTTGCTACAAAAAGGATTGGGCCACCTTGCTGCACTTTATTTACTTCTTTTACTTGTTGCTTGTTACAAATTATCTTATTACAAAACTATCTGTTATCTATAATTTCAGTGCTTGCAGAGAATACCTTGCTGAAAATCGCTTATCATTTCCTGCTGCTCCTCATTGGGTTCGACACTCTTACTTATCGAAAGGACTATGATAGATCCCCTATACTTGTGGGTCATCAAGACTCTTTTTTGGTGCCGTTGCTGGGGAGTGAAGTGCCTTTGGAGGGTAGAATTTAGTAAGGAACAATTTATATAGTGTGCTGAAATTTACTGTCACTTGTTACTATGGAAAGTAATCCTTTGAGGGGCTTGTTTGGGGTATCTTCACCTGGACTAGTAGAGCAAAGAGTTGCTCCTCAACCTACTGAACCTACTGAGAATTAAAATGTCTACTTTGAAATTCCTTCGGGTATGATAGAAAAACTGCTAGCTAATCCTTTTGCAGGAGATGGAAAATTACATCCTGATGAGCACCTAATATATGTGGATGAAGTTTGTGGATTATTTAAGCTTGCAGGTATGCCTGATGATGTTATCAAGAAGAATGTCTTCCCTTTATCTTTTAAGGGAGATGCATTGACATGGTATAGGCTATGTGATGATATGGGATCATGGAACTACAAGCAATTGAAACTGGAATTTCATCAGAAGTTTTATCCTATGCATCTTGTTCATCGTGATCACAATTATATATATAATTTTTGGCCTCGCGAAGGAGAAAGCATCGCTCAACTTAGGGGAGGCTTAAATCAATGTTATATTCATGCCCCAATCATGAGCTCTCAAGAGAAATGATTGTCCAAAAAATTTATGCTCGGCTTTCTCATAACAATCGGACCATGCTCGATACTTCTTGTGCTGGCTCTTTTATGATGAAGACTGTTGAATTCAAATGGGATTTATTGGAAAGAATTAAACGCAACTCTGAAGATTGTGATCTTGACGAAGGTAAGGAGTCAAGTATGACACCTAAGTTTGATTGTGTTAAATCTTTTATGGATACCGATGTTTTCCGTAAATTTAGCACTAAATATGGACTTGACTCTGAGATAGTAGCTTCTTTCTGTGAATCTTTTTCTACTCATGTTGATCTCCCTAAGGAGAAGTGGTTTAAATATCATCCTCCCATATAAGTAAAAGTAGCTACACCTATTAAAGTTGAAGAAAAGACTATCACTTATAATTATCCTATTATTCCTACTGCTTATGTTGAGAAACCACCTTTTCCTGTTAGGATAAAAGATCATGCTAAAGCTTCAACTGTGGTTCGTAAAAGCAATATTAGAACCTATACACCTCCTGAGCAAGTTAAAGTTGAACCTAATATTGCTATTGTTAAGGATCACTTGGCTGATAATATTGATGGGCATGTTATTTATTTCTATGATGAAACTTCTAGAATTACTAAACCTTGTGCTAAAGATAAACATAGACTTGTGGTAGGCATGCCTGTTACTTCTGTTAAAATAGGAGATCATTGTTATCATGGCTTGTGTGATATGGGTGCTAGTGCTAGTGCAATACCTATTGACTTATACAAAGAAATTATTCATGATATTGCACCTGCCGAGTTAGAAGATATTGATGTCACAATTAAACTTGCCAATAGAGATACTATTTCACCAATTGGGATTGTTAGAGATGTTGAAGTCTTGTGTGGGAAAACTAAATATCCTGCTGATTTTCTTGTTCATGGTTCCCCACAAGATAGCTTTTGTCCTATTATATTTGGTAGACCCTTCTTAAACACTGTTAATGCTAGGATAGACTATGAAAAGGATGTTGTTACTATTGGTTTAGGTGATATGTCTCATAAGTTCAACTTCTCTATATTTCATAGATAACACCGTGAAGAGGAACTGCCTAGTAAAGATGAAATTATTGGTCTTTCTTCTATTGCCGTACCTCCTAGTGATCCTTTAGAACAATATTTTCTAGACCATGAGAATGATCTGTTTATGAATGAAAGAAGGGAAATAGATGAAGTGTTCTTTAAACAGGGACCTATTCTGAAACACAACTTGCCTGTTGAAATCTTAGGGGATCCTCCTCCACCCAAGGGTGATCCCGTGTTTGAGCTTAAACCATTGCCTAATACTCTTAAATATGCTTATCTTGATGAAAAGAAGATATATCCTATTATTATTAGTGCTAAACTTTCAGCGAAGGAGGAAGAAAAATTATTGAAAACTCTGAAGAAGCACCGTGCTGCTATTGGATATACTCTTGATGATCTTAAGGGTATTAGTCCCACTCTATGTCAACACAAAATAAATTCGGAGAAATATGCCAAACCAGTTATTGATCACCAACGACGGCTGAATCCTAAGATGCAAGAAGTGGTAAGAAGAGAAATACTAAAGCTCTTTGAGGCAGGTATAATTTATCCCGTTGCTGTTAGTCAATGGGTAAGTCTTGTCCATTTGTGTTCCTGAGAAGGGAGGTATTACTGTCGTTCCTAATGATAAAGATGAATTAATTCCGCAAAGAATTATTACAAGTTATAGGATGGTAATTGATTTCCGCAAATTAAATAAGGCTACTAAAAAGATCATTACCCCTTACCTTTCATTGATCAAATGCTAGAAAGATTATCCAAACATACACATTTTTGTTTTCTAGGTGGTTATTCTGGTTTCTCTCAAATACCTGTGTCAGGTGATGATCAATCAAAGTCCACTTTTACTTGCCCTTTTCAGTACTTTTGCTTATAGACGTATGCCTTTTGGTTTATGTAATGCACCTGCTACCTTTCAAAGATGCATGATGGCTATATTCTCTGACTTTTGTGAAAAGATTTGTGAGGTTTTCATGGACAATTTCTCAGTTTATGGATCCTCTTTTGATGATTGCTTAAGCAACTTTGATCGAGTTTTGCAGAGATGTGAAGAAACTAACCTTGTCTTGAATTGGGAGAAGTGCCACTTTATGGTTAATGAAGGTATTGTCTTGGGGCATAAAATTTCTGAAAGGGGCATTGAAGTTGATAAAGCTAAAGTTGATGCTATTGAAAAGATGCCGTGTCCCAAGGACATCAAAGGTATAAGAAGTTTCCTTGGTCATGCCGGCTTTTATAGGAGGTTCATTAAGGACTTATCAAAAATTTCTCGGCCTCTGACTAATTTATTATAAAAAGTTATACCATTCGTCTTTGATGATGATTGTGTAGAAGCATTTGAAATACTTAAGAAAGCATTAATCTCTGCACCTGTCATTCAGCCACCTGATTGGAATTTACCTTTTGAAATTATGTGTGATGCTAGCGATTATGCTGTAGGTGCTGTTCTAGGGCAAAGAGTTGATAAGAAATTAAATGTTATTCAATATGCTAGTAAAACTCTAGGCAATGCCCAGAGAAATTATGCCACTACTGAAAAGGAATTGTTAGCAGTTGTATTTCCTTGTGACAAGTTTAGACCTTATATTGTTGATTCTAAAGTAAGTACTCACACGGATCATGCTGCTATTAAATATCTTGTGGAAAAGAAAGATGTTAAACCTAGACTTATTAGATGGGTTCTCTTGCTACAATAATTTGATTTGCATATTATTGATAGAAAGGGAGCTGAGAACCCCGTTGCAGATAACTTGTCTAGGTTAGAAAATGTTCTTGATGACCCACTACCTATTGATGATAGCTTTCCTGATGAACAATTAAATGTCATAAACGCTTCTCATACTACTCGATGGTATGCTGATTACACTAATTACATTGTTGCTAAATTTATACCACCTAGTTTCACATACCAGCAAAAGAAAAAGTTTTTCTATGATTTAAGACATTACTTTTGGGATGACCCACATCTCTATAAAGAAGGAGTAGATGGTGTTATTAGACGTTGTGTACCTGAGCATGAACAGGAACAGAACCTACGCAAGTGTCACTCCGAAGCTTATGGAGGACACCATGCTGGAGAAGGACTGCACATAAGGAATTGCAACCCAGTTTTTATTGGCCTACTCTCTTCAAGGATGCCCGTAAGTTTGTCTTATCTTGTGATGAATGTCAAAGAATTGGTAATATTACTAGACGTCAAGAAATGCCTATGAATTATTCACTTGTTATTGAACCATTTGATGTTTGGGGCTTTGATTATATGGGACCTTTTCCTGCCTCTAATAGGTATACACATATTTTAGTTGTTGTTGATTACATTACTAAGTGGGTAGAAGCTATTCCAACTAGTAGTGCTGATCATAACACCTCTATTAAGATGCTTAAAGAAGTTATATTTCCGAGGTTCGGGGTCCCTAGATATTTAATGACTGATGGTGGTTTACATTTTATTCATGGTACTTTCCGTAAAATGCTTGGTAAGTATGATGTTAATCATAGAATTGCATCTTCTTATCACCCACAGTCTAGTGGTCAAGTAGAATTGAGTAATAGATAACTCAAATTCATTTTGCAAAAGACTGTTAATAGATCTAGAAAGAATTGGTCCAAGAAACTTGATGATGCATTATGGGCCTATAGAACTGCATATAAAAATCCTATGGATATGTCTCCGTATAAAATGGTTTATGGAAAAGCATGTCACGTACCTCTCGAACTAGAACATAAGGCTTATTGGGCTATTAAAGAGCTCAATTATGATTTCAAACTTGCCGGTGAGAATAGGTTATTTGGCATTAGCTCCCTTAATGAATGGAGAACCCAACCCTATGAGAATGCCAAATTGTTTAAAGAAAAAGTTAAAAGATGGCATGAGAAAAGGATACAAAAGTGTGAGTTTAATGTAGGTGATTATGTATTGCTATACAACTCCCGTTTAAGATTTTTTGCAGGAAAACTTCTCTCTAAATGGGAAGGTCCTTACGTTATCGAGGAGTTCAATCGTTCCGGTGCCATAAAAATCAACAACTTCGAAGGCACAAATCTGAAGGTGGTGAACGGTCAAAGAATCAAACATTATATCTCAGGTAATCCTATAAATGTTGAAACCAATATTATTGAAACCGTAACCCCGGAGGAATACATAAGGGACACTTTCCGGAACGTTTCAGACTCCGAAAAGGAATAGGTATGTGGTATGGTAAGTAAACCGACTCGAAAACAATTCTAATGGCAATTTTTCTCTGTTTTGGAATATTTAGAAAAATAAAAAAAAATAAGAAGTAGTTCGGGAAGGATACGAGGACTCCATGAGGGTGGAGGGCGCGCCCTAGCCCCTGGGCACGCCCGCTGCCTCGTGGCACCTCGTGCGCTCTCCGGACTCTGTTTTCTTGCACGTTACGTATTTTGGTTGGTAAAAATTCATTATATAATCTCCCGAAGGTTTTGACTCCTGTATCACGCAATTGTCCTCTGTTCTTGTTTCGAGCTGTTTTTTTGACAGATCTAGATCATCATGACGTCTCCAAGTGCCCCCAAGGACAAGTTTTTCAAGAAGGTCGTCAACCCCTACCTAGCGGAAGTGCTGCAACACCCTCAAACCATTGAGATGCATGAGGGGGTGCTGCACGTCCGCGATGTTGAGGGACCAAGGAGGACCGGAAGCATGGAGACAAGGCTCGAGGCAATGGAGCAACAAGTTTTCAAGTGCCAGGAGATGGTGGAACACGGACTCAGCGCCAACCATATGATGATCGCGGAGTTCACCAACAACCACAAGATGGATGCCAAGAACATCGAGGAGACCATCTTCAAGCTTCACGAGAAGATCGAGCACCTCCAAGCCTAAATCTATGACCTGCAAAACCAAAACTGTGAGTATGAATATAGATTCAAGAGAATGAGTTTGGCTGCATATTTGAGGATCCCGGAAACTCGTTCATCCTTCTATGATGGTGAGCCTATGCCTTGGAAGAGGGACGACAAGCCTACTTCATCATCACCACCATCTTCTTCACCAACAATGGAGACATAATCATATGGGTATGGCACTCCCCTTGGCAACTACCAAGCTTGGGGTAAGTGCCCCGGTATTGTATCACCATCACATCTCTATCTTTATCGTTTTTCTTAGTTCGATCCTTTTAATAATATCTTGATCTAGTAGAATAAACTTTTTGGTATGATCTAGTTTTGAGTTTTTCCTTATGATCCCTCTATGTAATCGAGTATGTGAGCTATATAATAAAGATTAGTGTTGAGTCAAGGGCTTGATTATATTGCTATGATCTTGAGTGAATAAAAGAGAATGAAAGTGTAAAAAGGAACAAAGAGATCATATGGATCTTATAGAGAGTAATGAGCTCACATATAAAGAGTATGATGAATAAAAGTTGTTGAGAGTTGACAAACATAGTCTTGGTCATCGTTGCAATTAATAGGAAGTGATAAAGAAAGAGAGGTATTCACATATAAATACACTATCTTGGACATCTTTTATGATTGTGAGCACTCATTAAAATATGACATGCTAAAGAGTTGACGTTGGACAAGGAAGACAACGTAATGGGTTATGTTTTCTTACATCTGAGATAAATTACATTGTCATGGATCATCCAACATGATTGATCTTGCCTTCCCCCCCTCATGCTAGCCAAATTCTTTGCACCAAGTAGAGATACTACTTGTGCTTCCAAATACCCTTAAACCCAGTTTTGCCATGAGAGTCCACCATATCTACCTATGGATTGAGTAAGATCCTTCAAGTAAGTTGTCATCGGTGCAAGCAATAAAAATTGCTCTTTAAATATGTATGACTTATTAGTGTGGGAGAAAATAAGCTTTATACGATCTTGTGATGTGGAAGAAATAAAAGTGACAGACTGCATAATAAAGGTCCATATCACAAGTGGCAATATAAAGTGACATTCTTTCGCTTTAAGATTTTGTGAATCCAACCATAAAAGCGCATGACAACCTCTGCTTCCCTCTGCGAAGGGCCTATCTTTTACTTTTATCTCCCACCTTACATAAGAGTCATGGTGATCTTCACCTTTCCTTTTTACATTTTATCTTTTGGCAAGCACAATATGTTGGAAAGATCCTGGTATATATGGCTAATTGGATGTGAGTTTTCATGAACTATTATTGTTGACATTACACTTGAGGTAAAATGTTGGGAGGTAAAACTATAAGCCCCTATCTTTCTCTGTGTCTGATTAAAACTCCATACCCATAAGTATTGTGTGAGTGTTAGCAATTGTGGAAGACTATATGATAGTTGAGTATGTGGACTTGCTGAAAAGCTCTTATATTGACTCTTTCCTATGTTATGATAAATTGCAATTGCCTCAATGACTGAGATTAGAGTTTGTTGGTTCTCAATGAAGTTTATGATTCATACTTGAAATTGTGATTGAATTGTTACTTTAGCATAAGAAATCATATGAACATATGTTGCTGTTCTAAGAATGATCATGATGCCCCCATGTCCGTATTTTATTTTTATCGACACCTCTATCTCTAAACATCTGGACATATTTTTCAATTTCGGCTTTCGCTTGAGGACAACCAAGGTCTAAGCTTGGGGGAGTTGATACGTCCATTTTGCATCATGCTTTTATATCGATATTTATTGCATTATGGGCTGTTATTACACACTATGTCACAATACTTATGCATATTCTCTGTTATTTTACAAGGTTTACATAAAGAGGGAGAATGCCAACAGCTGGGATTCTGGGCTAGAAAAGGAGCAAATATTAGAGACCTATTCTGCACACCTCCAAAAGTCATGAAACTTCACGGAAGCTATTTTCAGAATATATAAACAATACTGAGTGCAAGAAGTTCCAGAGGGGGCCCACACTATGGCCACGAGGGTGGGGGCGCCCCCCTGCCTGGTGGGCCCCCTGGCAGGTCTCTAGTGCCCATCTTCTGCTATATGATGTCTTTCGTCTGAGAAAAAAATCATAAGCAAGCTTTCGGGATGAGACTCCGCCGCCACGAGGTGAAACCTTGGCGGAACCAATCTAGGGCTCCGTCGAAGCTGTTCTGCCGGGGTCACTTCCCTCCGGGAGGGGGAAATCATCGCCATCGTCATCACCAACGCTCCTCTCATCGGGAGGGGGCCAATCTTCATCAACATATTCACCAGCACCGTCTCCACTCAAACCCTAGTTCATCTCTTGTATCCAGTTCTTGTCTCTAAGTCTGGGATTGGTACCTGTAGGTTGCTAGTAGTGTTGAATACTCCTTGTAGTTGATGCTAGTTGGTTTACTTGGTGGAAGATCATATGTTCAGATCCACTATGCATATTAATACCCCTCTGATTATGAACATGAATATGCTTTCTGAGTAGTTACGTTTGTTCCTAAGGACATGGGAGAAGTCTTGCTATTAGTAGTCATGTGAATTTGGTATTCGTTCGATATTTTGATGAGATGTATGTTGTCATCCCTCTAGTGGTGTCATGTGAGCATCGAATACATGACACTTCACCATTGTTTGGGCCTAGAGGAAGGCATTGGGAAGTAATAAGTAGATGATGGGTTTCTAGAGTGACAGAAGCTTAAACCCTAATTTATGCGTTGCTTCGTAAGGGGCTGATTTGGATCCATATGTTTCATGCTATGGTTAGGTTTACCTTAATACTTCTTTTGTAGTTGCGGATGCTTGCAATAGGAGTTAATCATAAGTGGGATGCTTGTCCAAGTAAGGACAGCACCCAAGAACCGGTCCACCCACATATCAAATTATCAAAGTACCAAATGCGAATCATATGAACATGATGAAAACTAGCTTGACGATAATTCCCATGTGTCCTCGGGAGCTCTTTCTTCTATATAAGAGTTTGTCCAGGCTTGTCCTTTGCTACAAAAAGGATTGGGCCACCTTGCTGCACTTTATTTACTTTTATTACTTGTTGCTCGTTAAAATTATCTTATCACAAAACTATCTGTTATCTATAATTTCAGTGCAGAGAATACCTTGCTGAAAACCGCTTATCATTTCCTTCTGCTACTCGTTAGGTGTGACGCCTCGAGACCGATGTGCCAGGTGTCTCCCAGTTATTTGCCGTCGTTGCCATATCTTTCGCTTGCGTGTTGCATCTTGTCTTGTCATCATATGCATTGCATCATCATGTTTTAAAAACGTGCATCCGTCTGATTTCCCCGGTTCCGTCTGTTGTCCGTTCTGAGCCCAACCACACTCGCACGCGCCCGCGGCATGTCCAAAATAGTATTTTTATGAGTGGCCGGAAAATGTTCTCGGAATGGGTTGAACGTTGGCG
Organism: Triticum dicoccoides; assembly: GCF_002162155.2. Taxonomy (NCBI): domain Eukaryota; kingdom Viridiplantae; phylum Streptophyta; class Magnoliopsida; order Poales; family Poaceae; genus Triticum; species Triticum dicoccoides. The sequence continues at coordinate 347,503,369 of NC_041392.1, forward strand.
TGCGGTCTTATTATAGTGTACGCAGGCCGCCTGCCAAGTTTCATCACATTCGGAGCTCGTTTGATAGCCCAACCGTTAAACTTATAGCAGCAATATAGCCGGTCAAACGTCGGACGTTTTCGGTCTCCGAAAAAAGTCGTCGGGCCTCTTTCTCTTCTCTTCTCTCAGCTCGAGACCATCTACATAGTCCTCTACCTACCGCCAGGCCTAACCTAAGCTCCCTCGTCAGCCCGCGGACCTCCTCGCGCGCGCGTCCGAAAGCTGTCCCGAACCCGACCCGAGCTATCGTCACCGTTGGGTCCGGATCATCCCCAAACATCTACAAAACATCACCGTTTTCTTACTTGGACTCCCTAGCCTATTTTTCTCGACCGCCCGATTATGATCGGATGAACCGAATACCCCATAACCTAATCTCGTGCAACCCTAAATTTTAGGCGAGTTGTTCCATCCTCCAGTCGTCACCGCCGCCACTCCACCGAATCCCCATCGGGATCACCCACGGCCAACCACCATCCTCTCGTGCCTCCCTCGTTTTCCGTCGCCGCCCAACCACAGCAAAGCACGTCTGGATCCCCTCCCTCTTGAGAAATTCCATGGAGCCAAGCTCCCATGTCTCCCGTTCGTCCTTGCCCGTGCCCCTCGTCCTCTTTTCCCCCGTTTTCTCCCTCTAACTTCTCTCTCTCTCTCTCACCCCGTTCAAGCAGGAGCACCGCCGCCCTTGACCCATCTCCGTCTGGACGACAACGAGCAGTACCTCGCCGGAGTTGAGCTCCACCGGATCTGCCTCCCTCTGCCCGTTGCTGGAGCTCGTGTCACCGTCAGCCACCCGTGCTGGAGTTCCTCGCAGGCTCGCCTGCCAACCTGCCGGAACCAAGGCATTGACCACCACCACCAGGAGCTGGCTATTGCTTCCCTGCCAAGGACCTCGGTTCGCCTCTTCCGGCCACCTCCCCGTTGCGCCTTCCGCCTGGATCCGATGTGCCGCTGCGGTCCCCCGTCGTCGTCATTCCTCAATCAGTAGCCGCACCGTTCACCTCCTGCCACGTCCACTCTGCGCCCTACCTCGCGTCTCCTCCCGAGCAGGAGCTCCCATGGCTGCCGCCACCCTCGTGGCTACCCTGCAGGAGCTCCCCGCCGCCGGATCGGGTCGCCTCCACCCGGATCCTGCCGCTTGCCGAAGTCCTTAGCGCCGCCGCTGCTCTTCTTCCTGTCGAGAAGAGGAGGATGAGGCGTTTGCCTCAAGTCATTCGAGTGACCGCGTTGACCCTTCCCCGATCGAACCAATGCAGGCTGGCCCAACGCGCCTCCTCCCGTGCCAGATCACAGCCCAACCGGTCCACCTCACCACCGAATGGGCCTTAGACCATGGTGAGCGCCCCAGCACCCCTCCTTTGTTTTCCCTCCTGTTGGGACATTTAGATTTGTCCTGCTTCTTTTTTTTCCCTTTCAGCGATATTCCTTTTTTATCCAGAGGCTGCAGTTTTACAGCAAGGTCCCTTAACTCCATGCATATTAAAACTCGCAAACCGTGCATCATACGGAAAAACTTTATATATGAAAAATGATTAGAATTATGTGTAGATTAATAATATGCCATTTTCCTTCATGTTAAAAATGTTTAAATTAATGTTTGCTTTAATTTGCCTATTGCCATGTTAAAAAGTTTTAATTCATAACTAAAAAACTGTAGCTCCAAACCTAAAAACTTTATATGTAAATGGGGTAGAAAAATGCCTAGTTTAACATGGTGGCATTACTTTGCATGTTAAACAACTCTAAGATATGGTTTAGGGAAGAATAGTACCAAACCTAAAATATGCACATGAGGATTCTTTCGGAATTGTTGTTCGTTGTTTCCGGCCTCATTTAAACTTGCCTAGATATGTAGATTTGTTGTGCTTCACCCCTTGCCGTGTTAATCAACATTTGATATTGTTGGGTACATAAACGAGAGGAACTAAATAATTGATGTGGTGTTTCGTCAATATGCAACGGAGTTGCATATTGAGCTCCACTTAATTTGTAGGATTGTTTGTGCACTTTGCCATGCCATGAATCATTAAACCAGGCATGCATCATACTTGGTTGTGCATCATGCCATGATTATGTGATGGTTGTTTACCATGTTTTTTGCTTCTTTCCGGGTTGCTTCTCGCGTTAGCTTCGGTTTCGTTCCGGAGTTGTGAGGATTCGTTCGACTATGTCCGTTTGTCTTATTCATGGACTCGTTCTTCTTCCTTGCGGGATCTCAGGCAAGATGACCATACCCTCGAAATCACGTCTATCTTTGCTTGCTAGTTGTTTTCTCTATTTCTGTGCCGCGATACCTACCACTTAATATCATGCCTCCCATATTGCCATGTCAAGCCTCTAACCCACCTTTCCTGGCAAACCATGTTTGCCTATGTTACCGCTTTGCTCAGCCCCTCTTATAGTGTTGTTAGTTGCAGGTGAAGATGAAGTTTGTTCCATGTTTGGAACAAGGATATGTTGGGATATCACAATATCTCTTATTTAATTAATGAATCTATATACTTGGTAAAGGATGGAAGGCTCGGCCTTATGCCTCGTGTTTTGTTCCACTCCTGCCGCCCTAGTTTCCTTCATACCAGTGTTATGTTCCTTGATTTTGCATTCCTTACACGGTTGGGTGTTATGGGGATCCCTTGACAGTTCGCTTTGAATAAAACTCCTCCAGCAAGGCCCAACCTTGGTTTTACCATTTGCCTCACCACCACCTACCCTTCCCTCGGGTCGGCCAACCCGAGGGTCATCTTTATTTTAAGCCCCTCCGGGTCAGTGCTTGTCTAAGTGTTGGTCTGAACCGAGTAGACCGCGGGCCACCTCGGGGAAACTTGAGGTTTGGTTTTACTCATAGGATGTCTTATCCGATGTTGCCCTGAGAACGAGATATGTGCAGCTCCTATCGGGATGTCGGCGCATCGGGCGGTCTTGCTGGTCTTGTTTTACCATTGTCAAAATGTCTTGTAACCAGGATTCCGAGTCTGATCGGGTCTTGCTGGGATAAGGAATACCCTTCGTTGACCGTGAGAGCTTGTGATGGTCTAAGTTGGGACACCCCTGTAGGGTTTGGAACTTTCGGAAGCCGTGCCCGCGGTTATGAGCAGATGGGAATTTGTTAATATCTGGTTGTAGAGAACTTGACACTTAACTTAATTAAAATGCATCAACCGCGTGTGTAGCCGTGATGGTCTCTTTCCGGCGGAGTCTGGGAAGTGAACACGGTTTTGGTGTTATGCTTGAACATAAGTAGTTCAGGATCACTTCTTGATCATTATAGCTTCTCGACCGTGCTTTGCTTCTCGTCTCGCTCTCATTTGCGTAAGTTAGCCACCATATATGTTAGTGCTTGCTGCAGCTCCACCTCACTACCCTTTCCTACCCATAAGCTTAAATAGTCTTGATCTCACGGGTGTGAGATTGCTGAGTCCCTGTGGCTCACAGATACTTCCAAACAGTTGCAGGTGCCGATGATACCAGTACAGATGACGCAACCGAGCTCAAGTGGGAGCTCGATGAAGTTTGTGTTCGTTGTGTTGTTTCGTTTCAAGTTGATCAGTAGTGCAGCCTAGTTGGGACGATCGGGGATCTTTTGCATTTGGGGTTGTCTTTATTTTGGTTCTGTAGTCGGACCTTTATTGTATTCTGGATGATGAAATGCTATATTTATGTATTGTGTGAAGTGGCAATTGTAAGCCAACTCTTTATCCCTTTCTTATTCAGTACATGGGATGTGTAAAGATTACCCCTCTTGCGACATTCCTACTATGTGGCTATGCCTCTAAGTCGTGCTCCGACACGTGGGAGATATAGCCGCATCGTGGGTGTTACAAGTTGGTATCAGAGCCTTCCCCGACTTAGGAGCCCCCTGCTTGATCGAATCGCTGGCGTTGTTGAGTCTAGAAAAATGTTTTGAGTCTTATAGGATTATATATATCGGAGAGTAGGATTCTTTTTACTCTTCAGTCCCTTTGTCGCTCTAGTGAGGCCTTTTGACGTAGAGTTTTGACTCTTGTCTCCTCAAATTTCACTGAAATTTTTTTAGGATCACGCGGGTATCTTGGAATTGTTCCGATGGTTTTGTGATGAGAACATTGTTCTTGGTGCCTCCTGACATTTAGGGGTTGTGGCAGTGTCCCGGGGAGTTGAGCTCCGAGGTGTTGTCGTCACAATTTTATCGTTGCAGTTCTGGAATACTTGAGTTCGCCGACATCGAAAATCTCTTTTATGTAGTTGTTGGTGAGATAACCTCGACGCCATGCAGTACTAGGGCGGGGGTTCGGGAGTATTGCCATAACTCGTATAACAGATGCTTTTTGAAGGTTGAGGTAAATGATTTCCGAAGGTTTCTTGGTTATGCGTTGAAGGATGGATATAGCTGGATGTAGGATTTGTTAGTTTTGGGTGAGATATTATGCTTCCCCTGTATCCCCAACACCTGATTGCATAACCAGAAAGTTTCGGGAGTTTATAAGTGGGAATTCAAGTATATTGTAGGATATCCTTCCAACAGACACATGATACGACATGGGGTCTATCTTATGTTTGTTTCCGACTTATTTTGCAAGCCAATCCTTTGTTTTTGTTTTGAGTTGTGGTATTCGAGTTGCTTCAAAATCAAGTGTTGATTCCATACCTTTCCTAAGCGGTATTCTCATATTTCTATGTGAATACTAATCCTTCTTATTAATCGAGATTTTCATGTCAATCCTTTTCAACCGGCATGTTTCTCTTCAAGTGGATTGATCAATTCAACATCCGCAAGATCACCTCTCGGTTTTTCCCAATGTTGTTCGTTTCATTTGTCCCCAAGTTGTCTTTGTTTTCCCCGCCCTCCCACCCTTTTTCTTCAAGGACTCAGACTTCTTAATCTAGCATCCATTTTTATTCGCAAGAAGATGCTAAGGAAGCCTCAAGTTCGTCACTCTTAACTCATTTTCTTCTCTGGTGGATTTAATTCAAGATTTGTCGATCAAATCCTTTGCTCGGTTCTAATGCTTTCCAATGCCAGTGCACCTCGTAATCATCCACTTTTCGCTATTCAATTGTTCCGGAGTGCTCAAGATATCTCGAAGATTCATGTTTCCACTCTGCTTTCGTTCAAGCTCTTTCAAGGATGTTATCTCATTCAGGTCATTTAATTCAACCGATACAATCTCTCTTTTCAAGCAATCATTTCAACGGTGTTTCTTTTGAGTGGGACCTAACCTACAGGTCTTTTCCCAGGATCTTACCTGACTCTTGTAATTTTCCCGGAGTTATTCTCAAATTCATTTCAAAGTTTGACATAAGAATTAATTTTCATCAGTCAATTGCCTTCTCCAATATCGCTTTCAAATTCTTTTCATCTTTGGCTCAACCTCTCCTCTTTTAATCATCCGGAGGGTATCAACAATTCATGGTGGTATTCTCGTCGTCATTCTCGGATTTGAAGACCGAAGAAGAGTTTCTCTTCAATCATATCCGTTCTCTCGAAGATTCGTGATTCAAACTTGATGCCATCGTTACATAATTGTTATTGATTGTGAAAATTATTTTCGACCACCCAGAGCAATTCATGAGTGGTTTCAGCTTGATTCTCCGGAGGCCATAATTTTGGGTTTATTCATTCTCGGCTTTCAGCTCTCATTCTCAAAATCTTACCGGTGCATCATTCAAGTATTCTCTAATCAGCTCGTGTTCTATTCTCTCACACATATCTAAATCCCCTCAAGTATATTCATTCATTTTCCAATTCTTCCTGGTGAATTGTGATTTTGCCACGTTCATTTTCAATTCTTACGGTGGTTCGTTCAAGAGTTCTCTTCCTTGGTTATCATATCAATTCATTCGTTCTTTCGAATCCTATCGGTGGTTCGTTAAAGACCTTACCAAGTTTACACTATATCTCTCTTAATCCTTTCAACGAGAATAAGTGGTATGCCAAATCCGTTGCTTGTCTTCAATTTAGTTGATGAAGGATAAGCATAATGTAAATCTTATTCTTGTTTCATCCAAGTGATTAATTCCTTATTCCGGAGGTTCATCAAAATTCTTGATTTCTTTTGTTCATCTTTCTTTTCCGAAGTTCCAAGTTTTTCCGCATTATCTCGTTGCGAAGCTCCATCTAAATCATTTCAAGGCTTCACCTTGTGCTTTCAAATCTCTTTCCTTTTGATCATTCTTTCATTGCCGGAGTTCTTCAGGAAGGCTCAACATTGTGGTTCGTCAAGGTTTCCTTTCATTCTCGATTTGTTCTTCAAGATTTCTATCGGAGTTAAGATCCGCCAAGATATACTCTAAAATAAACATGGCTTTCAATACATGTCTTGTTTTGAGGAGTTCAAGCATTCTTCATCTTGCATCCGAAGTGCAATTATTTCTATCTTAGTTTTTGAGGTGGTGTTATGTCATTTTGATAGTTTCCTTCATGTTTCATGATGGACAAGTTGTCAGGAATGAGATATCTTAAATCCATCAATCTCTTCATTGGAGTTATCTTGGGTTATATTTCACCTAAAGCTTTCCCTAAGGATTGTGCTTTTAAACGACCCTAGTTCTTCATTTATCCTCCCGGTGAAATAAGTTTCCCGTCTCCTTGTTCTTAACAATCCAATCTATTGTTTTTCATTAGTGACAGAATTTCACCTCAGTTTCAAGATGTCTTCCATTAGCCCACATCAAGCTTATGCTTTCGTTGTTGATAATCCAACAACTTCGTTCAACCTTTTCTTCGGAAGCATGCTCCTTCAATTTTATTTGTGAGAGTTGCCATTCTTCTTCTCCGTTGTTTTCTTTCCAACCATCTAGTTTTCCAAACATTTGATCCGAACGCATGGTGGTGTTGCTCTCTTCGTACTATCATATCGTTTTGCCAGGATCATGCTCTTTCCTTCGTCTATCCATTCAAGTGGAGGTCTGTGTCCTTCATTCAAGTTCTCTCATCTTATCAAGTTTTACCTCCCTTTTCAACCGGAGTGCTGACGGAAATCTTTTTTACCCTTGTGCCATTCTTTCAATAGTTCCGAAGGCAGTGTGTTGTTCATTTCATCAAGCGTACTCGTATCTTGTTAAGTTCATGTTCAATTCCTTCCATTTACAGTCGGAGTCCTGACCAAATTATATCATTCTTATTCCTTCTCTATCTTGTTTTAACCGGAGTGGTTTCAATATCTATCTTGCCACTTAACCTCTAGATTCTCGTCGTATCCCATGTTCCTCTTATCTATCGAAGTGTTTTCAACTTCTTGCTTCTTTGTTGGCTTCCTTATTTCAATTTTATTAACCTTGCAAGGTCCTTTGGTTTCACAATTTTGTCAAGAAGCAACTTAGTTTTTACCTCTCCTCTTCCTCTTCCATTTTCCCTCCGGTGCCATCCTAGATCTCGGGACGAGATCCTCTCGTAGTGGTGGAGTGTTGTGATGCCCCGAGACCGATGTGCCTGGTGTCTCCCAGTTCTTCGCCGTCGTTGACATGTCTTTCGCTTGCGTGTTGCATCTTGTCTTGTCATCATATGCATTGCATCATCATGTTTTAAAAACTTGCATCCGTCCGGTTTCCCCAGTTCCGTCTGTTGTCCGTTCTGAGACCAACCACACTCGCACGCGCCCGCGGCATGTCCGGAATAGTTTTTTTATAAGTGGTTGGAAAATGTTCTCGAAATGGGTTGAAAGTTGGTGTGCGGTCTTATTATATTGTAGGTAGGCCGCCTGCCAAGTTTCATCGCATTCGGAGCTTGTTTGATAGCCCAACCGTTAAACTTATAGCGGCAATATAGCTGGTCAAACGTCGGACGTTTTCGGTCTCCGAAAATAGTCGCTGGGCCTCTCTCTCTTCTCTTCTCTTCTCTCAGCTCGAGACTGTCTACACAGTCCACTACCTACCGCCAGGCCTAACCTAAGCTCTCTCGTCAGCCCGTGGACCTCCTCGCGGGCTCGTCCGAAAGCTGTCCCGAACCCGACTCGAGCTGTCGTCACCGTTAGGTCCGGATCATCCCCAAACATCTACAAAACATCACCGTTTTCTTAGATGGACTCCCTAGCATATTTTTCTCGACCGCCCGACTACGGTCGGATAGACTGAATACCCCCTAAGCTAATAATCCAATAACGTATATAAGAGAGCAACCCTAAATTTTAGGCGAGTTGTTCCATCCTCCACTCATCGCCGCCGCCACTCCACGAATCCCCATCGGGATCACCCACAGCCAACCACCATCCTCTCGTGCCTCCCTCGTTTTCCGTCGCTACCCAACCACAGCAAAGCGTGTCTAGATCCCCTCCCTCTCGAGCACTTCCATGGAGCCAAGCTCCCGTGCCTCCCGTTTGTCCTTGCCCGTGCCCCTCGTCCTCTTTTCCCACCTTTTCTCTCTCTAACCTCTCTGTCTCTCTCACCCCGTTCAAGCAGGAGAGCCACCGCTCTCGACCCGTCTCCGTCTGGCCGAGAACGAGCAGTAGCTCGCCAGAGTTGAGCTCCACCAGATCCGCCTCCCTCTGCCCGTTGTTGGCGCTCGTGTCACCGTCAGCCACCCGTTGTTGGAGTTCCTCGCTGGCTCTCATGCCAACCTGCCGGAACCATGGCGTCGACCACCACCACCAGGAGCTGGCCATTGCTTCCCTGCCAAGGACCTCGGTCCGCCTCCTCCGGCCACCTCCCCATTGCGCCTTCCGCCTGGATCCGTTGCGCCGCCGCGGTCCCCCGTCGTCATCGTTCCTCAAGCACTAGCCGCGCCGTTCACCTCCTACCGCGTCCACTCTGTCCCCTACCTCATGTCTCCTCCCGAGCAGGAGCTCCCATGGCTGCCGCCGCCCTCATGGCTACCCCGCAGGAGCTCCCCACCGCCGGATCGGGTCGCCTCCTCCCGAATCCTGCTGCTCGCCGGAGTCCTCAGCGCCGTCGATGCTCTTCTTCCTGTCGAGAAGAGGAGGACGACGCCTCTACCTCAAGTCATTCGGGCGACCGCATTGACCCTTCCCCGATCGAACCAATACAGGCCGGCCCAGCGCGCCTCCTCCCATGCCAGATCGCAGCCCAACCGGTCCACCTCACCACCGAATGGGCCTTGGCCCATGGTGAGCGCCCCAGCACCCCTCCTTTGTTTTTCCTCCTATTGGGCCAGTTAGATTTGGCCTGCTTCTGTTTTTCCCCTTTCAGCGATTTTCCTTTTTTATCCAGAGGCTGCAATTTTATAGGAAGGTCCCTTAACTCCATGCATATTAAAACTCGCAAACCGTGCATCATACGAAAAAACTTTATATATGAAAAATGCTTAGAATTATGTGTAGATTAATAATATGCCACTTTCTTGCATGTTAAAAATGTTTAAATTAATGTTTGCTTTGATTTGCCTATTGCCATGTTAAAATATTTTAATTCATAACTAAATAACCATAGCTCCAAACCTAACCAACTTTATAAGTAAATGGGGTTGAAAAATGCCTAGTTTAACATGGTGGCATTACTTTGCATGTTAAATAACTCTAAAATATGGTTTAGGGAAGAACAGTACCAAACCTAAAATATGCACATGAGGATTCTTCCGAAATTGTTGTTCGTTGTTTCCGGCCTCATTTAAACTTGCCTAGATAGGTAGTTTTGTTGTGCTTCACCCCTTGCCATGTTAATCAACATTTATTATTGTTGGGAACATAAATGAGAGGAACTAAATAATTGACGTGGTGTTTCGTCAATATGCAAGAGTTGCATATTGAGCTCCACTTTATTTGTAGGATTGTTTGTGCACTTTGCCATGCCATGAATCATTAAACCGGACATGCATCATACTTGGTTGTGCATCATGCCATGATTATGTGATGGTTGTTTACCATGTTGTTTGCTTCTTTCCGGGTTGCTTCTCGCGTTAGCTTTGGTTTCCTTCTAAAGTTGTGAGGATTTGTTCAACTACATCCGTCTGCCTTCTTCATGGACTCGTTCTTCTTCCTTGCGGGATCTCAGGCAAGATGACCATACCCTCAAAATCACTACTATCTTTGCTTGCTAGTTGTTCGCTGTATTGTTGTGCCGCGATACGTACCACTTGCTATATCATGCCTCCCATATTGCCATGTCAAGCCTCTAACCCACCTTTCCTAGCAAACCGTTGTTTGGCTATGTTACCGCTTTGCTCGGCCCCTCTTATAGCATTGTTAGTTGCAGGTGAAGATGAAGTTTGTTCCATGTTTGGAACATGGATATGTTGGGATAACACAATATCTCTTATTTAATTAATGCATCTATATATTTTGTAAAGGGTGGAAGGCTCGTCCTTATGCTTGGTGTTTTGTTCCACTCTTGCCGCCCTAGTTTCCGTCATACCGGTGTTATGTTCCTTGATTTTGCGTTCCTTACACGGTTGGGTGTTATGGGGACCCCTTGACAATTCGCTTTGAATAAAACTCCTCCAGCAAGGCCCAACCTTGGTTTTACCATTTGCCTCACCACCACCTACCCTTCCCTCGGGTCGGCCAACCCGAGGGTCATCTTTATTTTAAGCCCCCCCGGGCCAGTGCTTGTCTAGGTGTTGGTCCGAACCGGGTAGACTTTGGGGCCACCTCGGGGAAACTTGAGGTTTGGTTTTACTCGTAGGATGTCTCCTTCGGTGTTTCCCTGAGAACGAGATATGTGCAGCTCCTATCGGGATGTCGGCGCATCGGGCGGTCTTGCTGGTCTTGTTTTTCCATTGTCGAAATGTCTTGTAACCGGGATTCCGAGTCTGATCGGGTCTTCCTAGGAGAAGGAATATCCTCTGTTGACCGTGAGAGCTTGTGATGGGCTAAGTTGGGACACCCCTGCAGGGCTTTGAACTATCAAAAGCCGTGCCCGTGATTATGGGCAGATGGGAATTTGTTATATCCGGTTGTAGAGAACTTGACACTTAATTAAAATGCATCAACCGCGTGTGTAGCCGTGATGGTCTCTTTCCGGCGGAGTCCCAGAAGTGAACACGGTTTTGGTGTTATGCGTGAACATAAGTAGTTCAGGATCACTTCTTGATCATTATAGCTTCTTGACCGTGCTTTGCTTCTCTTCTCGCTCTCATTTGCGTAAGTTAGCCACCATATATGTTCGTGCTTGCTGCAGCTCCACCTCACTACCCTTTCCTACCCATGAGCTTAAATATTCTTGATCTCGCGGGTGTGCGATTTCTGAGTCCATGTGGCTCACAGATACTTCCAAACAGTTGGAGGTGCCGATGATACGAGTACAGATGACGCAACCGAGCTCAAGCGGGAGCTCAATGAAGTTCGTGTTCGTTGTGTTTTTTTCGTTTCCATTTAATCAGTAGTGGAGCCCAGTTGGGACGATCGGGGATCTTTTGCATTTGGGGTTGTCTTTATTTTGGTTCCGTAGTCGGACCTTGATTGTATTCTGGATGATGTAATGCTATATTTATGTATTGTGTGAAGTGGTAATTGTAAGCCAACTCTTTATCCCTTTCTTATTCAGTACATGGGATGTGTAAAGATTACCCCTCTTGCACATGCCTACTATGCGGCTATGCCTCTAAATCGTGCTCCGACACGTGGGAGATATAGCCGCATCGTGGGTGTTACATTGGGTTTGACACTCTTACAGATCGAAGGGACTACGATAGATCCCCTATAATTGTGGGTCATCAGTTTGTCCTCCTGTCGGGTGGTAGGTGCGACATATGCCAACGGGTGGCTTATCATTGTGGGAACCAGTAAGACGTCGCCGGTGCCTGGAAGCGGGATGAGGCGAAGACATGCACGCCGACGAATCTTACCCAGCTTCGGGGCTGTCCGTGGAGATAACACCACTACTGCTGCTCTGCGGGGTCTCCGCATGATCACTAGATGAACAAGTAGCTACACGATGCTCCTTGAGCTGTTTTGTGAGGAGAAGAAGTAGAGCACGGCTAGCCCTCCTCCCCTCTCTATGCGGTGTCTAGAACTATCTTGGATCAACCCTTTGCATGGGTGTCCCGGGGGGTTTATATAGGCCTACCCCCCGGGGGTACAATGGTAATCCAGCTAGGTGTGGGGCCCAGCCGTCTGTGGCTACACTCGCCGGCTTCTGCGCCGGCTGCTGGGGCCCGCCAGCTGGTGGGTCCCGCCGGCTGCCGGCTCCTTGGTCGACAGGCAGGCCCCACTGTCTAGGGCCTTGTCGGCGGCTAGTTACTGTTGCTCAATCCTGGTGACGAGGGCTTCGCCGAGGTGGGCGTGGCTACAGTGCCGCCGTCCGGCGGGTGATCATTGTAGCCTCACCGCGTCTTGTCTCCTTAATGGGACGTCTCCTTCGAGGGAGGTGGCAAGCCGGCTGTGGAGAGCCGGCTCTGTCTTGGGCCGACTGGGGGAGGCCTGGCCGCCTTCGGGTGTCTCTCTGCCTGAAGGGGCCCACCGCCCGTGGGTCACACTAGCAGCCCGTCATGGATGACATCAGGGTCAACATGGCAACAGTGCCGCACCGGACGGGTCATGGCCATCCGTACGGTGCACTGTGCCAGGCGTGCACCGGGATTCGAGGGTGGCAGGCTTTACTGTAGCCACACCCCGTCACATCGCCGTTATGTGGATGCAGACTTCGAGGGTACGATCCTGACCGCTTTGTGGGTGCCGGCTTCTTGGAGTCGGCCTTCTCGCGGCCGGCTTCTCGGAGCCGGCCCTCCCGCGGCTTTCTTCATGAGGGCTAAAGTTGGGTCGCCTTCCGATAGCCGGCCTAGGAGACAGCCGGCAGGGGGAAGGCGTCCCCATGTCTTGGATTCTTGAGGGCCGGATCGGCTCGTAATTTTTTCAGAAGGGCCAGGAGGAGCCGGCTAGGCTACCCGTGGTCATTTACTCCGACAGTAGTACACGAAGATGATCGAGCTTCGAGGCTGACAAAGGGACGAGAAGCTTGGTCAGCTTCCTATCCTGAGGGGCCGGCTTTGCTTGTGCGCGCCGCCTTCGGAAAGCCCCATTTCTCGTAGGCGGGAACGCGGATCGGCCTGTGAGCTGACCACACGCCATCCTGCGGGCCACGTGGCAAGGAAATCCTGCCGGCGCACGCGCGTGACGGGACGCCGCCGCAGGCCCGGGCCCGCCACTCCTAGGCCTCGGCCCGAGCGCGGATCTTCTGCGGCCCACGCGGACCGCTCGCCTTCCCGCGGCGGTTTTATTACGCCATTAGGGCGCAATAATCGCGGGATGTGGGGGAGTGAGCAAAGTTGATCCCCACGTTCCCCCACGCCACGCCTCCTCGGCTCCGCCGCGTAGGTCTATAAGTAGGGGGAGGAGGGGGAGCGGCAGAGGCTCGCACGCTCTCCCTCGCTCCGCCCCTTCTCGCCTTCCTTCTTCTTCTTTCCGCGGCCGCAGCAACCCATTGTCGCGCCGTTCCGCCATCGGACCTCTCGGCTCCTTCGGTCCCGCCGTAGCGGGGTCGTGCGCGTCTCCGCTGTCGCATCGTCTTGCTCCTCGCCACGTCGCTCCCATGGTGCTGTCGAGCTCGTGGGATGGCTCCAACGTCCACGAGGACCATGTCCAGTTCCTCCGCCGGACGCGGCGCCTGCCGGGCGAGAACTTCGTGTGGGTTCGTCAAGCGCTGGTGAGGGAGATTTCGCCGGCACCAGAGGAGGGCGAGCGGGTGATCTTCTGCTCGCACTGCCTGCGCGGCTTCGGCCTCCCGGCGAGCAGATTCCTTCGATCCTTCCTTGAATTCTAGCACCTCCAGCCGCATCACCTCACGCCCAACGCGGTGATGCTGCTGTCGGCTTTCGTCACCCTGTCCGAGGGCTTTCTTGGGGTTCTCCCCATGCTCGAGCTCTGGGGTAATTCTTCCAGTGCAAGCTCGGCATCGTCGTCGCGGGTGTGCCCGCCCTCTTGCGGAGCTTTCATTGCCATGAGGCGGACGGGCGAGAACAATCCGTTCCCGCCCATCCCACTGATCCAGTCGGTGAAGCTATGGCAGAAGTCCTACTTTTACGTGAAGAACGTCGCCCTGCAAGGCGACTACGTCAACCTGCCGGCTTACGTAGCCGGCCCGCCGGCTGGGAGGCAACCTTCCTGGAGCTACCGGGCCAGGTCGCTGTCTCAGGCCGGGAACGCAGCCGTCTCCCGGCTCCAGGTGATGATCCAGTCGGAGGGCCTGACTAGAGCCGACTTGGTGGCTGCTTTTGTGGAGCGCCGGGTACTTCCGCTCCAAGGCCGGCCTCACATGATTTGCCAGATGAGCGGCCGCTGCGACCCGTGCCGGCTGAGCACTAGGGAGATGCCTCATGCAGAGGTGTCTTACATGGTGAACTATATCTCCAACTGCAAGCTCGCCGAGGATTGGCGATACGGCAAGGAGCTGTATTCTCACGCCAACCCTCCGCCTGCCGTCAGTTTTTCTTCTTTTCTTCCTTTTTGTAGCCAGCCTCGTGATAGCCAACCTTCGATCAGTTGGTTTGCCCTTAGCAGAACCCTCTTCTTCCGCCGACGGCCGGGGCCGCAGGGATAGAGCGCCAGCTCCTCCTCGACCGCAGGGTGGACGACGACAACGACCCGGACCTAGGAGCGGCCGCCATGGAAGACGCCATCATGGGGGAAGGCGACGAGGCAGGAGGCGCGGGGCCCGGAGCCGGCTTCAAGGACTGGCCGGACGACGACGAGGTCGAAGCCGCCCCGCACCGCCAGCCGGTGCTTGATCATCAAGGCGCGGGCCCGTCTGCCGCGCCGGCTGCCCGTGGCGGCACGTAGAAGCGTCGGGCCGCGTCGACCTTCTTCGGCAGCCGGCCGAAAAAATCCATGGCTTCCACGGCGGCGACCAAGCGGGATGAGGCGGCCGTGAAGGCGGCCCGCTTCCGCAAGGCGGTGAAACAGCCGCAGGCGATCTCGGCGTAAGTCGTCAAATGTCTTGTATATATATACATTTTTCATTGTCCTTTTCGATTGAAGCTCTTCTGAACCTTTCTTTGCTCGCCGGGCAGGGCACCGCTTTCCCTTGAGCGAGGTCTTGGTGGCTCCGTAGTCGGGCCGACTAGAGGGTTCTCCGGCTCCCGTCGCGTGGATCCTCGCACTAACCTTAGGGAGGCCACGGAGCGGAACGTACGGGAGGCACGGGAGGAGCGGGAGGCGGCGGAGCGAAGGACCGCCCAGGCGGCGGAGGAGCAGGCCGATGCGGCGGCCAAGGCCCGGGCGGAGGCGGCAGCCGCGGAGACGGAGGCGGAGGCCTCGCACAACCAGCATCCGCTGCTCGTCGTTCCCCTCCGCGCCGTGGCCCCCGACATCCCCGTGCCTCCGTCGGAGGAGGTCGACCAAGACCCGCCGATGGTGGAGAGGAGGGAGGACCACGTGGTCTTCGTGGAGGGGCCGCCGCGGACGGCGCTGACTGGGGCGGGCCAAAGCGGCCAATTAGCCACGCCGCCAGAGCAGCCGGCCGGGGGTGAGCCGGAGCTAGGGGCCGGCCTCGAGGTGCAGCCTGCACTGCGCCGGCGCGCAGGGGGAGGCACCTCCGCACCGGAGCCGCACCGAGCTGCGGGCTCCAGCCAGACGGCAGAGGCCCTGGAGGTGGCCAGCGTCAGCACGTCCGAGTGGACTCCCAGCAGGGGGACGGGCGAGCTGAATGCGGTGGCCTAGGAGGTCCGGAACCGGCTTCAAGCTCAAGCCGCCTCGCTGCAGTGATACACCCAAGAGTTCCTCGTGACGCGGGCTGTCATCTGGGTGAATCTTCTGGCCTTGGTTGTTTTGCTCTTTTGATTTCTTCCGTGGGGGCGCGTCAGCGCACCCACTGGGTGTAGTCCCCGAGTTCCGAGTCGGCTGCTGCGCAGGCGGCTTGGAACTTACTAGGTCCTGACAACTATCTTATTCTCGCTTCCTGTCTGATCTTCCAGAAGTATCATAACCGCCGCGCTGCCGCCTTCAACTCCCAGGCTCAGGAGCTGGGCCGGAGAACCGAAGACCTGACCAGCAGCCGGAGTGCGTGCTTTGTTTCGGTCATCTCCTGTAGTCCCCAAGATTCGGGCCGACTGCTGAGCAGTCGGGTCGGATCTTCCTTGGCGACTTCTTCCTTATTGATTTTCCTTTCTCTTCATGCTTGCAGGGGCCAATGCCGACTTGAGGGGGCAGCTCAGCGGGGCCCAGGCCGCCCTTCGCACCAAGGAAGCCGAGTACAACGCCTTGGTCCTGGAGCGTGACCGCCTGGCCAAGAAGTTGGCCGACCAGGAGGAGAGCCACAAGGCGGCCCTGAAGAAGGCGCAAGACAGCGAGGACACCCTAAAGGCCGAGTTCGAGACCGAAGCAGCGGGCTGGGCTGAGGCGAAGCAAGCGCTGAGCGAGGGCTTCGGTCGTATTGAGGATCTGATCGACGGTAAGCCGCCTTCCTCACTCCTTGCTTGCCCCTCGCCCCCTGATTTGTGTTCTGATTTGTGCTGCTTTTTGTTCTCTGTGCAGACTACTTTCCCAGCTACTCCGTCTTCGCCACCCAAACCATCGAGGCCCATCGTGAGGCGCGCCGGTAGGCGGGGGCTGAAATCGCGCTGGACGCGAGCCGGATGCTTGAGGAGCAACTCTTGGCGGTCCAAGCCCGGCTGTAGCCGGCTCACCATATGCTCCGCTGCCTCCAGCGCGCCGGGGCGCAGGTGTTGGCCGCCCTCTGGCCAGGCGAGACGATTCCCCGCACCCCGAGTCGGACTGCCGACTGGCTGGAGGTTGCGGTTGGCCGCTTCGAGGCCTGGAAGGCATCGGCAGCCCGGCTTGGAGCTGGGCGGGCGCTGCAGTTCGTCCGAGCCTGGTATCCGGGGCTGAACCTGGACCATCTGCGCACCTGGCGGCTGGAGGCCAACGAGGAGATGGAGGAGGTGTGGCCGGCTATCGCTCAGCGCGCTTCGACGATCACCGAATGCACTGACATCAGCGTCTTCGCTCCTGAAATTAATGACGATGGCGTTGCCCAGCCGGAGGAGTGGTTCGGGCTGGACCCGACAGCGGGTGAGGACTCGGCGGAGGAGATCGCCTCCAGCGATGAAGGCGAAGACGACGAAGGAGAGGACGGCGAAGATGTTGAGCCGGCCGGTGAAGCGGCCAGCCAGCCTCAGCCTGACCGTGCTTCCAGCAACGAGGCGCGTGCTAGCGCGCCCTCTGCGGGAGGCGGTGATCATGCCAAGGTTTGCCAGCCGGCCACTCCTCCAGCCGGCACTGCCGTCTCCACCGACCTGCCCGACTCACCAGTCGCTCCCCTGGCTTAATCTGCCGTCCTTGCTTTTCCTGCTTGTTACCCTTTGAACAATTTTTATTAAACTTGCGCAGTTCCACCCACTGGGGGTGTATTCAGATTATGTTGAATGCTGGCCTTTTGAAGGTCTTTTGTGTAAATATGATCATGTGCGTGTTTGGTTTCCATTCGTGTATGCTTTTTATCCTTAGGCTATTTCCTTTGCCGCCTTCCCCTTTTGGGAAGGCAAGTACTCGAGCTTTCTTAGATTGAAGCGAGGCGAATGGAAGCCGGCCGGCCGGCTACTCTGGTAGTCAGTCAGTGGTGGGAGAAAAACCGGCTTTTGTTATATTAGTCCGTTAGTCCCTAGCCGTTTTTCATGTGGGCGTCCTTTCCTGCATTTAACTCTTGCCAGCCGGACAGCCGGTTCTTCGAACTGCGACTTTTGGCAAGAGAAGGCTTGGGTGCCGGCACACTACTTGTCTGGCCGCGGGTAGGACTTTTAATATAACTCTAGGCGGCCAGTCCCTGGGCCGACTAGTCGAACTCGGTGTCGGACGAAAAAAGTGAATGTAATGACAAGGTCATAAGCATGATATTCTTCATTCATAGATAAAAGATGGCAGTCCCCGAGATCTCCTCAGGGGGCCTATTGTCTCGTACTTAGTACAAAAGTTAGCGTGATACATACTGCATTTCAACTGTAAAATCTTCGAAGGAGGTTGGCGTTCCATGGTCGTTCCAACTCCTTGCCGGAGTCGTCTCTCTTTCGTGCCTTCGGCTTCTGCGCGTCGATCAGGTAGTAGGAGTCGTTGCCTAAAGCTCTGCTGATGACGAAGGGGCCTTCCCAAGGGGCCGAGAGGTTGTGCTGGCCGGCTGTTCACTGGATCAGCCGGAGCACAAGATCGCCCTCTTGGAAGGATCTTGGCTTGACCTTCCGGCTGTGGTAGCGGCGCATGCCCTGCTGATAGATGGCGGACCGGCTGAGGGCTAACAGCCGGCCTTCTTCCAGCAGGTTGACGCCGTCTTCTTGTGCTTCCTTGGCCTCCGCCTCTGTGTACATGGTTACCCGAGGCGAGTCGAACTCGATGTCAGTTGGGATGACCGCCTCGGCACCATACACGAGGAAGAAAGGAGTGAAGCCGATTGACTTGTTTGGGGTAGTGCGCAGACTCCAGATGACGGCCGGCAGCTCATCGAGCCAATAGCCGGCTGAATGCTCCAGTGGTACGACCAGTCGGGGCTTGATGCCGGAAAGGATGAGGCAGTTGGCTCGCTCGACCTGGCCGTTTGACTGCGGGTGGGCAACGGACGCTAAGTCCAACCGGATGCCTTGCATCACGCAGAAACGTGCCAAGGCTCCCTTGGCGAAATTCGTGCCATTGTCGGTGATGATGCTGTGTGGCACGCCATACCGAGTTGTTATTTCTGCGATAAATGTCACGGCAGTCGGGCCATTCAGCTTCTTGATCGGCTTTGCCTCAATCCATTTGGTGAATTTGTCCACAGCGACAAGCAGATGTGTCATGCCGCCGCGCGCCGTCTTGAATGGGCCCACCATGTCCAGTCCCCAAACGGCGAAGGGCCAAGTGAGGGGAATGGTCTTGAGTGCTGAAGCCGGCATGTGTTGCTTGGAGCTGAAGAGTTAGCACCCTTTGCAATGTTTAACTAACTCCTTGGCATCATCCAAAGCAGTCGGCCAAAAGAAACCATGGCGGAAAGCTTTGGCGACGAGTGATCTCGAGGCTGCATGGTGGCCGCATTCTCCTTGGTGGATGTCTCTGAGGATTGCAATGCCCTTCTCTTGCTCGACGCATCGCTGGAGGACTCCAGTGACACTGCGCTTGACGAGCTCTCTGTTGACCATTGTGTATGCTCCGGCTCAGTGTTGGACTTGTCTTGCCTCTGTTTCGTCAGCCGGCAGATCTTGGTTTATTAGGAAGTTGAGGATGGACTGAGCCCATGATGGAGCTGCGACTTCTTCTATTGCCAACACGGCTACTGCGACCAGGGCGGGCGGGCTGGGTGGTGAAATGCTGGAGTCGGCCGCCGCCTTCTGTGTTGGTGCAGCCTCCGGGCTGACTACCGCAGTCCCCGAGCCGGGTGTGGCAATCCCCGGGCCGGGCGTAACTACGGAAGTCCCCGAGCCGTCTGCTGATGTCCCTGGGACGACTATCG
Source organism: Triticum dicoccoides (assembly GCF_002162155.2). Lineage (NCBI taxonomy): Eukaryota > Viridiplantae > Streptophyta > Magnoliopsida > Poales > Poaceae > Triticum > Triticum dicoccoides. The sequence goes on from NC_041392.1 coordinate 347,522,677, forward strand.
AAGTTCCCGGGTCACCCTCTTGGTTCTTCGAGCTGGACCCGGCTGTATCGGGGTCAGGCGGCACGAAGATGGAATCGGACTGTGGAGACGGCTTGATAGACGGCTTGAGGAGGCGTTATAGAGAGATACCGGTTGGTATTGCTTGCCGAGTGGAGCCTATTCGAGCCAGGGCATCAGCTGGCTCGTTGTCGGCTCGCGGTACGTGGAGGAACTCGCATCCTTCAAAGTACCCACTGATCTGCTAAACGAGGAAGTAGTAGCTTGCCATATTTGCATCCTTGGCATCCTAGTCGCCGGATGATTGCTGGACCACCAAGTCCGAGTCGCCATAACATAGGATCCGGCGAATGCCGAGCTCTTTGGCAAGCCGGAGCCCGTGTATGAGCGCCTCGTACTCGGCCACGTTGTTGGATGCGGCAAAGTGAATTTGCAGCGTGTATCTGAGCTTGTCGCCTTTGGGAGAGGTGAGGATGACGCCGGCTCCCAAGCCGGTGCGCATCTTGGACCCATCGAAGTGCATGCGCCAATGAGTGGAGTCGGGAGCTGGCAGCAGGTACTGGGTCTCGGCCCAGTCGACGAGGAAGTCAGCCAATGCTTGGGACTTGATGGCGGTGTGAGGCTGGTAGAAAATCATGTACGGGGCCAGCTCGATGGCCAATTTCGCCACCCGGCCGGATGCATCCCGGCTGCCTATGATCTCGGCCAGCGGGGCGGTGCATACAACTGTGATCGGATGCTCTTGGATGTAGGGCTTCAGCTTCTTGGCGGCGAAGTACACGCCGTAGCACATCTTCTGGTAGTGCGGGTAGTTCTGCTTCGAGGTAGACAGCACCTCGCTCAAGTAGTACACCGGCCTCTAGACCGGCTGGGCTCGGCCATCTTCTGGGCATTGGACTACGATGACGGTGCTGACCACCCAGCTGGGAACAGCCATGAACCTGGCCAAGGCAAGTCGGCCAAGCAATGCATGGTAGGGGCTCTCCAGGTCCACCACTTCAAACCAGATCGCCTCCCAGCGGAAATGCTCCTTGTCCCCAAAGAGTACATCAATCTTAATCTTGCCAATGGGGGCGTAGGATAGGCCGGATATGATGCCATGGAACACAGTCCAAGTAGGCACGAGTTCCTTCGTCTTGACATTTAGCTTCTCCAGGGTGTCACGGTACAGGATGTTGATGCTGCTCCCGCCATCTATCAGCACGCGGGAGAAACGGGCGGCGCGTCTATCCGTTGCAAGGGTGGCATCCAGAACCAACGCATAAGAGCCGGGAGATGGCATCACATCTGGGTGGTCGGCCCGGCTCCAGCTGATAGGTTTTTCTGACTAGTGCATGTGCTCGGCAGGGTTGGCAGCGACCATGCTGACCTCCTGGTGCTCTCGGCGTCTGCCGCGCCGGTCTTCGGGCTGGCTTGTAAAGACGACATAAGCAGCATGCTCGTCGGGGAACTCATCGTGCACGGATCCGACTGCAGGCCGAGCGGTCGGCGGCTGCGGAGCCGGAGGCGGCGGACCGGCAGGCGGAGGCGGCGCGAGCCCTTCGCCTTTGGAGATTCGGGTGAGCCAGTGGCACTTCCGGGTTGTGTGGTTGGACGGCTTCGCGCCGCTTTGGAACTTGCATGGGGCATCGAGAGTTTGCTCGTAGGAGAAGGCCGGCTGCCACGCTGGCTTGCCGCCCCTCTACTTCTTGGGTGCGGGCCGCCCTTCGGGCTGCTCGTCTTCGACTGTGGCCACCTGCCGACTGGTGGAGGGCGGCACGGGGCACTTGTGCTTGTGGTCGTTCTGGTGTGGGCGTCAGCCGGAGTCCCCAGCCGGCGTCTTGGGCGCCGGGTTGAGTACTTTCCCGGACGCGTCTACCCGGAGCTCGATCTTCATTGAGGAGTCGGCGGTGGCGTACTTGTCTCCTATGTCCAGTAGCTCGTCGAGGGTAGTCGGCTCGTCGCTGAGAAGCTTGTGCTTGAGGAGGTTGCCTTCTCGGCAACCGGCAGTGAAGTATTCTATGGCTTGCACCTCGTGCACCCCTTCGCAAGAGTTGCGGAGCTCGGCCCAATGTGTGAGGTAGTCGCGAGTGGACTCGGCGGGGCCTTGTACACACAAGGAGAGCTGTCTGGGCTTAGGAGCCCGCTTGTAGGTGCTGGTGAAGTTGCGAACGAAGGCTTCTGTGAAGTCTAGCCAGCTGTTGATGTTGTATGGCTTGAGGCTGTTGAGCCAGGTCCGCGCCGTGCCTTGCAGCATGAGGGGCACGTACTTCACGGCAACACGTCTGTTGCCGTTTGCTATGCTAACCACCATGGAGTAGTCGATCAACCAATCTTCCAGCTTCACGGAGCCGTTGTACTTGGGCGTGTCTCTTGGGAGCGAGAACCCTTTGGGGAAAGGCTTGTCGCGGATGCAGGGGCCGAAGCAAGGCGGGCCGACATCATCTTCTTCTTCCAGCGCCAGGGATCGTGCTAGGCGGTCAATCCGATGGCGGGCGTCATTCTCGCCGACTCCTTCGCGGCGGCCTAGTCGGCCGCTGAGAGTCGGATGCGCAATAGGTGGTGGGTTGGGATATCTCTCCCCACGGGGCTGAGGCGGAGGAGGGTTGCCCCGCCACTCCACAGCCCGGGGATGGCCTTCTGCATCTCGCTCGATGGAGATTCGGGTTCGGCTTCGGCTGGCAGCCGGCTCTTTCTCGTGCCGCGCATGGGTTTTACCAGCAGTCGGCGTCCGGGACATCGCGCCATGATCTCGGCGCGGGGGAGGGCTTTCCGCGCGGGCGTCGGCTTCGTGCCACTGCGCGGCCGCATCGATTAGCTGCTGGATGCGTCTGGTCATGTGGGGGAGTTCTTCGGCCCCCAATCCGTCTAGCTCGTCTACGGCTACCTGGGCGGCACGCAGGTTCTCGAGTGGAGTGGCGTAGACTGGGCGTTCGACTCCTAGCGTGTCGGCGACGACAACGCCGCGCTGTCTGACAACGCCGGCCCGGCTGGGCCCGCCTGGGGGTGGCGTGCCAAAGGCGGCGCGGTCGGCTTCGCGCCGGTGGGCCTCAGTGAGGCGTCTCATGGAAGCCAACTTTCGTCCCTCCGTGAGGAGGGCGAGGCGGCGAGCCCCCAGTACTTCGGCATCGGCATCGGCCGGGAGGGGGATGGTCAAGTCGTGGACCGCCGTATGCAGGGCGTCGTGGGCGCTCTTGTCAGAAGCGTCGCCGTGGCCGATGACCATCACCTCGGTGGTGATAGCGTCGCAGCCATCGGCCCGGGGAAGCGGGTCGTTGTAGATCGTGACGTCGATGGGGAAAGTGGCGAGTGAGGCCGTGTCGGAGTCGACATGCATCGGATCGGTGGAGCCAATCGACTCCAAGTCCACAGTAGGCTTGCCAGAGATGTGGAGCTGGCCGAGGAGCTTGACGAGGTGGTCGGTGCCCGCGTCAGAGACGAGCTCGTCGGACATGAGGGTCTTGTCAAGGAGATTGGTGAGGCCGCTCGCTGCGCGGACGTTGGTGACGCCTTGCAGTGCGTCGTGGCAAGCGCCATAGGGCATGCCGGGCTGGCTACGCTCGTTGGGGAGGTAGAGGGTTCCCGTCCAGAACATGTCTCCGGGCGACGGTGCACCTGGCCCCATGGTGGGCGCCAAATGTCGGGTGGTAGGTGCGACATATGCCAACGGGTGGCTTATCATTGTGGGAACCAGTAAGACATCGCCGGTGCGTGGAAGCGGGATGAGGCGAAGACATGCACGCCGGCGAATCTTACCCAGCTTTGAGGCTCTCCATGGAGATAACACCCCAACTGCTGCTCTGCGGGGTCTCCGCATGATCACTAGATGAACAAGTAGCTACACGATGCTCCTTGAGCTGTTTTGTGAGGAGAAGAAGTAGAGCACGACTAGCCCTCCTCCCCTCTCTATGTGGTGTCTAGAACTAGCTTGGATCAACCCTTTGCATGGGTGTCCCGGGGGTTTTATATAGGCCTACCCCCCGGGGGTACAATGGTAATCCGGCTGGGCGTGGGGCCTAGCCGTCTGTGGTTACACTCGCCGGCTTCTGCGCCGGCTGCTGGGGCCCGCCGGCTGGTGGGTCCCGCCGGCTGCCGGCTCCTTGGTCGACAGGCAGGCCCCACTGTCCAGGGCCTTGTCGGCGGCTGGTTACTGTTGCTCAATCCTAGTGACGAGGGCTTTGCCGAGGTGGGCGTGGCTACAGTGCCGCCGTCCGGCGGGTGATCGCTGTAGCCTCACCGCGTCTTGTCTCCTTAATGGGGCGTCTCCTTAGAGGGAGGTGGCAAGCCGGCTGTGGAGAACCGGCTCTGTCTTGGGCCGACTGGGGGAGGCCTGGCCGCCTTCGGGTGTCTCTCTGCCTAAAGGGGCCCACCGCCCGTGGGCAACACTGGCAGCCTGTCATGGATGACATCAGGGTCAACGTGGCAACAGTGCCGCGCCGGACGGGTCATGGCCATCCGTACGGCGCATTGTGCCAGGCGTGCTCTGGGATTCAGGGGTGGCAGGCTTTACTGTAGCCACGCCCCGTCACATCGCCGTTATGTGGATGCAGACTTCGAGGGTACGATCCTGACCGCTTTGTGGGTGCCTGCTTCTTGGAGTCGGCCTTCTCGCGGCCGGCTTCTCGGAGCCGGCCCTCCCGCGGCTTTTTTCATGAGGGCTAAAGTCGGGTCGCCTTCCGATAGCCGGCCTGGGAGACAGCCGGCAGGGGGAAGGCGGCCCCATGTCTTGGATTCTTGAGGGCCGGATCGGCTCATAATTTTTTCAGAAGGGCCAGGGGGAGCCGGCTAGGCTACCCGTGGTCATTTACTCTAACACCTCAGGACCTCGCGAGGATGACCGGGCCAGACAAGCATGGGCACCATCGTCACCCTTCCGCGCTAGAGGGCGTGTGGCCGCTCCCTCCCTCTTCTTCTTCGCAGAACGTGCATGGGAAGAACGTCAAGAAGCAGTGGCAGAAGCGGAAGCAAAATCAGGGAAAAGTGCTTACTAGTCCATGGCGACGTAGTCCCTCGGCCTCGTCAGAAGCACGGAGCCCGGGGGCTTCACAGGCTATGGCGCCGGCGCGCGAATCCAAGGTGCAGATGAGGCCGCGGTAGCCGGCCCTGCGGCAGCGCCAGTTGGCGTCAGGACAGGGGCGCCACCTCGGGAGACCAGCCCCAACCTGCTCTTCGTCGAGACCCTAGCCGGCGACTTTTTTGGGGGAATGCCCTTGCACCTCGTGGTGACTCCAGCGGGGGGCAGAGACTCCCTTACCGGATGGTGATCAGCGTCGTCGTCGCCAGGGAAGGCGCGGAGGAGATCAGTCATGCATGGAGGGGAAGCCTCCCATGCCCCCTCCCGGGTCGCCTCCGAGTCAGGCCTCTCTCCCTGCTAGACTCGCTCGAGGACACCAACACCGGGATCGTCAACACCGGGGCCTCAGAAGGCGCTGGTGGCATGAGCCCGCACCCATCAAAGACATGCATGGCGGCGGCCACCTCCGTCCCATCTGGGTGGCGGTACAAGGGAAGATAGGTGTCCGGTGGATACCCTTGATCATCCCTGACCAGGAGCAGGAGATCCACGCCTAGCTCCTCGTCAAAAGGGTCACCTCGGCGCAGGCGGAGGTCGTCCTCCTCGTCCCCGAGCTTACACAAGGGGCATGAGCATGCCTGTAGAGGGGCTATGCGCTGCACCAGGAACTCCTTCATGAGCATGGCCCCCATCAGCTTCTCCGCCCTAGGGTCGTCAGGCTTCAGGTCGGTGGTCATCTTCTCTAGCATCTGCTTTGCCAAGGGGTCGGTGAGCTTCACGCGGAACCACCTGTCATGAGGCGAGGGCATCTCCGTCAGCAAAACCAACCAAGGGTGGGCGCATTTGGCGTCCATGAGGACCCACTTTCTCCTGAAGCCCTCGGCCTATTTCCCAGCCTTTGAGATTGCATTTGTCCCGTTAGCCGTGATGAAGTGGGCGCACCCAGAGCAATGGCCTTCCTTGTGCCAGAAGTAGAAGAAGTAGCAAAGCAACACCACGGACGGTATCACCCCCACAAATGCTTCACAATAAAAGGCAAAAATCGATAAGAGGAGGACGGAGTTTGGATGGAGATGAAGGGCATGCAGCTTGTAGTGGCTGAGGACGGTGTAGAAGAAGTCGGAGATAGGGGGACCAGCCCTGCGATGATGCTATTCATGAAGAAAGGATAGAGGGTCCCACCTGACGTCCATAGCGCGGTCTTCCCCCCTCGTTGCTGCTTTTCGCCGTCATCAGGAGTGGGCGGCGAGGTTCTTCTCGGAAACATTGGGCGCGCTCAAGGTCGGTCATACCAGGAAGGCGAGGGCGCCGCCTTTGCCTTGCCGGACGCCATCGGCTGCAGGCTCCGGGAGAAGTTCGTGCAGATCTAGTGTCTCTCAGGGCAAGTAGGAGAAAGGGGATCTGGAGCAAGACGAAGGAAGGTAATGTAGGCTCTGCAGCATGCACTACCCTTTGTCAGATGAGGACAGTTGTCGAGGCACCATGGAGAAGTGGAGGCGCCCATGTCCCGTCAGTCGCCACGCGTCAATCCAGGACGCAGGCGCTTGGGCCCGTGGCGCTATGCACGTGTCCTTTGGCTTCGCCTCGAAGCCAAGTTTGAGCGTGCCTTGAGCTCGGGGGCTACTGTTGGCGTCCTGGGAACGGGGGTACCCAGACTTGCCTTCCTGCGTCCCACGGCGTGGCTCCACCAACGGCATGGTATGGCCCATCTTCAGCAACAACCACTCAAGACACCCGCGAGGGGCCAAGCCTCGTGAGGCGGGCGGCGCCAAGACCTCCCTGTGGGCAACCTCACTAGGCTGGTTCCCAAGGAGCGGAGATATCTATGCAAGGGGCACCTCGCGAGGTTCATGTGATGTGAGCCATGACAACAAAGGCCAGGTGGGCGCTAGTGGGCGCAGTGTAACAGTTTCCTCTTTGGGGCTAAAGAGGCAGGCGCAGGTGAGGAGTCCTGAGGCATCAGGGGAAGGTTTCCTTATCGGTGCAACAAGACCAAGGCCAGCAGGACGGCAAGACAAAGGTCACCAAGGAGCCCACAATAGCGTCACCACCAGAGTCTTTGCCAGGCGAAGACCACCTTTTTTCAGGATAGCTTGTACTAGTTGTCTCCCTTCAAACTTGGCCATTGTTGGATCCCTTCCCGCCAATCATTTGGGAAGAGGACCAGGGGCCTCTATAAATAGGTCTAGCCACCTCCATGGAAAGGGAGAGAAGAGGAAGGAGTCCATCGACACACACTAGCTCATCGAGCTCAAGAACACCTCCCCTCAGGAGGTAGTTCATCCCTAGCCCTGGAGGCAATCCACCACCACCACACTGGAGTAGGGTATTACACCACAACGATGGCCCGAGCTAGTATAAATGTCTGTGTCCCATGTTCCTTGGGTTCGTGGAGCTAGGCCTTGAGATCGTCGTTCGAGCGAGTGGGCTAGAGAGAGAGAGAGAGTGAGAGAGAGTTCTTCATGCTCACCCCAGTGTTCGAACCTCAAGGGTTTGCCGGAACCCATAATCCGACAGTCATGGCTCACGTCACATCAACCTCGCGAGGTGCCCCTTGCATAGATATCTCCGCTCCTCGGGAGCCAGTCTTGAGAGGCTACCCCTAAGGAGTTCTTGGTGTCGTCCACCTCGTGAGGCTTGGCACCTCGCGAGGGTCTTGAATTGCTGCTGTTGAAGGTGGGTCGTACTAGGCCGTTGGTGGAGCCACGCTCTGGGCTGCAGGCAGGCAAGTCTGGGCACCCCCGGTCCCAGAACGCCAACAACAATCTGCTGCCTTTATTATTTTTCCATCACAAGTTTACACGACGCTCAATTTTCTCTTACACTAAATGATCCAACACATTCAGAAGCAATTTTTATTTCCTTATTGCACCGATGACAACTTACTTGAAGGATCTTACTCAATCCATAGGTAGGTATGGTAGACTCTAAAAACAAGATTTGGATTTAAGTGTTTTTGGATGCACTAGTAGTATCTCTACTTCGTGCGGAATTTTTGGCTAGCAAAGATAAGGGAAAGAACCACATGTTAAAGGATCTATGACAATATAACTTCAATGTGAATATGAACAAGCATAAATCATTACGTTGTCTTCCTTGTCCAACGTCAACAATTTTGGCATATAATATTTTGATGAGGTCTCACAATCATAAAAGATATCCAAGGTAGTGTATTTGCTTGTGAATCTTCTCTGCCCATATTAATTCTTTCACGAATTGCATCATTGACCAATGCTATGTTTGTCAATCTCCAGTAAATTTTACCAGTACCTGCCGAGACCCAGTACCTGCCACCAGCACCGAACTCCACCCATTGGCGGATGCACTTTGATGGTTCGAAGATGGGCACCGGTTTGGGAGCCGGCATCGTCCTCAGCTCTCCGAAAGGTGACAAGCTCAGATACACATTGCAAATCTATTTTGCCGCCTCCATCACCAAGTGGATAGAGGCAAAACCAATCAAGAAGTTGAATGGTCCGTCTGCTGTCACTTTCATCGCAGACATCACCACTCGGTACAGCATACCTCACAGCATCATCACCGACAATGGCACAAATTTTGCCAAGGGCGCCTTGGCTCATTTTTGTGCGACATAGGGCATCCGATTGGACCCAGCATCCATTGCCCATCCACAGTCAAATGGCCAAGTCGAGTGAACATACGGCCTCATCCTAACCGGAATCAAGCCCTGACTGGTCGAGCCTTTGGAGCGTTCAGCCGGCTACTGGATCGACGAGCTGCCGACCGTCCTCTAGAGTCTGTGCACCACTCCGAACAAGTCAATCGGCTTCACCTCCTTCTTCCTCGTGTATGGTGCCGAGGCGGTCATCCCAACTGACATCGAGTTCGACTCACCTCACGTCACCATGTACACTAAGGCGGAGGCAAAGGAAGCACGAGAAGACGACATCGACCTGCTGGAAGAAGGCTGGCTGTTGGCACTCAGCCGGTCCGCCATCTACCAGCAGGTTCTACGCCGCTACCGCTGTCGGAAGGTCAAGCGGAGATCCTTCCAAGAGGGAGACCATGTGCTCCGGCTGATCCAACGAACAGCCGACCAACACAAGCTTTCAACTCCATGGGAGGGCCCTTTCATCAGCAGCAAAGCCTAGGGCAACGACTCCTACAACCTGATTGATGCCCAGAATCCCAGGGCACGCAAGAGGGATGATTCCGGCAAGGAAACAGAGCGCCCATGGAATGCAAACCTCCTTCGAAGATTTTACAGTTGAATGCAGTATGTGCCAAGTTATCTTTTTATTAAGTATGAAGACTTCGGGTCCCTCGAGGAGCACTCGGGGACTACCCTTTCCTTTACCTATATGATAAGTATTATGCCTACAAGATGTGTTATTTCATTTCTCAGCCTGAAACCGGGTTCGACTAGTCGGCCCGGGGGCTTGCCGCCTTGTACTATGTCGGTGCTTCTTGTAGTCGGACAAGTAGTGTGTCGGCACCTACGCCCCCTCTTGCCATAAGGCATAGCTCGAAGAGTGGCTGTTCGCTAGGCAAGAGGTAAAGACAAGAAGTAGTGCTCACATGAAAAATGGATAAGGACCAAAAACATTGACATAGTACAAGCCGGCACTCCACCTCATCGACCGGCTTTTTACTTAGCTTGCAAGATTCCAATCGGTCAAAGTACTTGTCCTCCCACAATGGTGAAATACATGACTAGGCTGTAGTCCGTAGAGCAGCTGTTTGGCTGAAAAGTAGGAACCAAGGGAGGGCGGCAAACGAGAAAACCAAGGAATAGGAAAGCAAGAAAAGTCGGAATTCGGCCAAAGCACAGATTGTGTGGAAGACAATTTACATATCAAAAGGCCCTCGACCAACATTCAACATAGTTTGAATACACCCCATGGGTGGAATTGTGCAAATTTAACAAAGTTTGTGGGAGAAGCTACTTAACAGGAAAAACTATGATAAATTGGCGGCCTAGACCAAGGGAGCAGCAGGCGAGTCCGGCATGTTGGTGGAGTTGGGGGCGCCGGCTGGTGGAGTGGCCGGCTGGTGGGTCTCGGCTTCGCTGCTTCCAGCAGCAGTCGGTGTTCGGGCACGTGGCTCTGTGCTGGAGGCGCGGTCGACTTGAGGCTAGCCGTCCGCTCCGACCTCCGGCGCGTCGTCTTCACCATCCTCGCCTTCCTCGTCTTCCCCATCATCACTGGAGGTAATTTCTTTCGCCGAGTCTTCGCCGTCATCCAGGTTCAGACCGAACCATTCTGGCGGTCGTTCAGCACCGTTCTCGCTCAGCTCAGGGACGAAGTCACCGGTGTTGGTATACTCGGCAATCGCCGATGCGCGAATGCTAAGGTCGCGCTCCACCGCCGCCAGCTCGGCGCTGGCTTCCAGCCGAAATGTGGCCAACTGGGCTAGATCTAGCCCAGGATACCATGCCTTCACAAACTCCAAGGCTCCGTGTGCTCCTGCTCGGGCCGCGGAGCCCTTCCATGCTTCAAGACGGTTGGCAGCCCCTTCCAGCCAATCGGCAGTCCGACTGGGGGTGCGTGGGGCTTGTCTATCTGGCTAGAGGGTGGCGACCGCCTGAGCCCCAGTGCATTGCAGCCGGCGGAGAATCCGGTGGGCCGACTAAAGACGAGCCTGAATGCTGAGGAGCTACTCGGCAAGGGTCTGAGGTGCATCGGCGGTGATCTCTGTGCCACTCGCTTGTCGCTCCTCGTAGCGGGCCTCAATGGCCTCGTTGGTAGCGGCGGAATAGTCGGGGAACAAGTATGCACAAGCAAAAACAACAAGACAGAAGTCAGAAGCAAGAGGCTGGATCGATCGACTGCCAACATAAGAAGGAAGAGAAGAAAGCTCACAATCGACTATGTCTTCAATCTGACCATAACCAACAGTCAGTTCCACCTCCTTCTCGGCCCAACCCGTGCGCTCATTCTCAAACTCGGCCAGGAGACGGGCCTCGTTGTCCTCCGCCTGCTTCAGGGCCGTCTTATGAAGTGTCGCCTGGTCCGCCAACTGCTTGATCAGGCGGTCGCGCTCCTGGGCCGCCCTGTTGCACTCGCCCAGTTGCTGCTGCAAGGTGGCATTGGTCTCGGAAAAAGCAAGATACGAAAAATATCAACGATCAAGAAAAGAAGGAGAAGCAGTTGCCGGGAAGATCCAGCCGGACTGCTCAGCAGTCGACCCGCATCTTGGGGACTACAGCCCACGAATGCGCTTACACGCCCCCACGGAGAGAAGAAGATGGAGTGCTTACTCCGGCTTTCCGCCAAGTCGGCGGTCCGTTGGTCCAGCTCTCGGACATGAGCATTGAAGTTGGCCGTGCGGATGTTGTGATAGTCCTGCAACAAGGCAACAAAAGGATGTCAGTTAGAAGCTCAGAACCCACTAATGAAGTTCCAGGCCGCCTGCTCAACAGCCGGCCCAGAACTCAGGGACTACACCCAGTGGGTGCGCTGGTGCACCCCTGCCGATGAATACAGAAAACAAAAACGGGAAGCAAATTGCGAACCCGAACAGCGGCCCGCGTCTTCACGAACGCCTTCATGCATTGCGAGAGGACGGCGGCTTCGGCCCTGAAGTCGTCTTGGATTTCCTGCACTGCCTTGATCAAGGCACTCGTCCCGCCTCTGCGCACCCACTCTGTCGGCGCGATGCTGGTGGCTTCGGCCTCGGCATCCGAAGAGCTGGCGCTCCCAATCTCCATCGGCCTTGGCGCCGACACCGCTTTCTCCGCACGGCGGCGCACCAGAGTGCATGCTGTGGGAGCTGATACCACCACCAACTCGCCTCCGGCTGGTGGTTCCAGTGAGGTGGCCGGCTGGGCGCCCAGCGCGTCTGCGATCGGCGGTTGTGGAGGCGCCTCTATCTCCGGCAGGACGGCGTCACCGCCATCCCTGTCCATGACTGGCTGGTCGTCGCCGGCTCCTCCAGCCGGGGCCGGGATCTCTAGCGCTGGCGGCGTGGAGCGTAGGGGGGTGATGAGTTGGGGGGGGCTAATGACGCGCGGCATCCGCTGCCCGCTTCTCAGCCTCAGCATCGGCTTAGGCCTTGGTCGCTGCGTCTGTGTCCTCCTGTGCAGCCCTGGCGGCGGCCGCCCTGTCAGCCTCCACCTTCTTGGCGGTGTTCTCCTTCTCCTCTCGAACCTCCCGCGCATTCTGTTCCCGCACCTCTCATAGGTCGACGGCCGGGTCTATACGACGGGTGTTGGTGGAGACCTCCGCCGTCCTTACGATGGAGGTGGAGGACGACCACTCAAGAGAGAGTGGATCCCTGCTCGAGAGAAAAAGAAAAAAAATATAAAATGAGATTCTGAAGGAATCGACAAGATAAAGAATAAAGAAGACACAAGGGAGGTTAAGGACTTACATCGACACCATTGGAGGCTGCTTGGGGGCCTTCTAGAACCTGGCCGCTTTCACGGCGGCGTCGCTCCGCATGGTTGCTCTGGCCGTGTCCTTGGCAGCGGCGGCCGAGTGTCTAGGCTTCTTGGGGCGGCTGCCGAAAAGCAGTGCGCCTCGGTGTTTGGGCCCGCTGCCTGGTGCTGGTGGAGCGGCTGAGGAACTCGGCCCCGCCTTGTGGGGAGGTGGCGGATGGCAAGGCGCCTCCTCCTCCCCCTCGTCCTCGTCCTCCTCCTCCTCCTCCTCCTCCTCATCATCATCATCATCCGAACAGTCCTCCACGCCGCCTCTTCCACTAGAGCTGCCTGCTCCTCCACTGCCTGTGGGGTCGTCTTCCAGGGCGGCCGCCCCCAAGTCGGGGTCCGCCACGTCGCTCACGTCCCAGTCCGGCTGGTAGACGATGTCCGCATCCAGTTGGGAGCGGAGGATCTGCATTACAGTCGGCCCGGTCAGTCGGCAAAACAGAGCCCGGCAGAAAGAAGAATCAAAAACTTACCATAGGCGGGGGGTTGGCATAGGAGTACGGCCGCTTGCCGAATCGCCACCTCCCCTCGTTTAATCTTGCCGTCCACGATCTCGTTCACCACAAGAGCCACCTCTGTAGTCGGCATCTCCTTGGTGCATGTCCGGCATGGGTCGCGGTGCCAGCTCATCTGACTTATCATGTGCGTCCGGCGTTGAAGCGGCAGAAACTGATGCACCACAAAGGCGACCAACAAGTCGGACGCCTTGAGAACCTCCGACTCCTTCATCACCTAAAGGCGGGCGATGGCGGCGGAGGCGTCTTGTGACAACGGCTTCGGCTTGAAGCCGCAATTGACACGGGGGATGGCAGGCGGACCTACCACATAAGGCAGCAGGTTGATGAAGTCATGTGTCGGGTCGATGTTCTTCACGTAGAAATACGACTTCTGCCACAGCTTCACCGACTGGATCAGCTTGATGGCGGGGAAGTCGTTTCTGGAACCCGAACGCCACACCGCGATGAACGCACCGCACTAGGCCACCTCCTCCTTGGCAGAGGTGCCGAGCTTGGTGTAGAAGAAAGATCCCAGGGCTCAATGGTGGGGAGGACGCCAAGATACCCTTCGCACAAGGTGAAGAAGGCCAACAATAGCACCACCGTATTTGGTGTGAGGTGGTGCGGCTGGAGTCGGTAGAAGGTCATGAAGGCGTGGAGGAAGTTTCTTGCCGGTAGGCCAAAGCCATGGAGGAAGTGTGAGTGAAATACGACTCGCTCGTCTTCCTCCGGCGCAGGCGAGGTTTCTTTGGCGGGCGGCACGCCCACCCTGACATGGTCCGCGCCAGGCAGCCACCACGTGTCGCGGAGGAACTCGAGGTGGTCCACATGGACATTGGAGCCGTCCCAGTCGCCGGAGCGCTTCATGGCAATTCGAGCTCGATGAGCGCGCAGACTCACGGTGGAGAGGAGAAAGGGCCCGAGAGGGAGAAGCTCGACGACGGCAGCAGATCACGGCAACACTTTGGTGACCGTGGAGTGCGGCAACGGTGAGGAAGAAGCCTCTGCCCCTCCCCTCTCTCCCTACTTATAGCCCTCTGGCTGCGAAGCCGAGGGGGCGGGGTGGGGGATCATGGGATTTACCGCGCCCATGACCCCACGGCCCCGCACTTATCACACCGTAATGGTGCATGGTAAAAGCGCGCGGGATCCCAACCGGCCGGCTCGGCCACAGGGGATCTGCGTGCATGGCGAGGCCCGGTAGTGGCGGGCCCGGTCTACTCTGGCGTCCCATCGCGCCTGGGCTGGCAGGCTGGCCCAGCCAGCAAATGCTGCTGGCGCGCATGCGGCGGGCAGCTAGCCTAGGGGCCTAGCTAGCGCACCACGTGCTCCCCGCCATGACTATTCAAATTCCACTAGTCGGCCTGCCAGGCCCAGGATGGCTCCTGGCAGTCAGCGCTCCAGAAGACGGACCGTTCATGTAACCAAGACTTTACGGAGTGGGAAGCTGCCGGGGCACCCCTCCTTCTCAGTCGCGATGACCCGCTAGCTTCGGGGACTACTGTCGGAGTTATTGGCCATGGGTAGCCTCATCCCCCCCATGGCATTTCAAGACATCGGGACCGACCGCGCCCCTCAAGCCTCGAAGATCGATCATCGCGTTCTTGTGGACGGCTGGTCCAAGCGGCCGGCTGCGAGAGGGTCCGGCTCCTAGCAGGCAGCCCCAAACGCCCTCAAAGTCTGAGCCACCATGAATGCAATGAAATGAAGCGTGGCTACAGAGAATCCTGCCACCCTTGAATCCAGGGTGGGTCGTGGCTACAGTGCGCTATACCGCTGGTGATCGCCCGCATGCCGCAGCAAGCCCTACCGCCCATGACATCACCCAAGACAGCAGGGCCCCAGCTCCCACGACGGGCTATCGGTACGGCCTGCACGCGGCGGTTCCTACCAGCCTGTGCTAAGCTAGAAGGCGGCAAGCTCAGCAAACCGGCTAGGGAAGGGGCCGGCTTCCAACAGGCGGCCCTCCCCTTCTTAAGAATTTATGCACCATTAGCCGGGAGAAATAGGGAATGGCTACAATAAACAACCGCCAGGCGGCGGGACTATAGCCACGTCTCCTCCGACAAAGCAAGCGTCATTCGAAGCACGGCTATAGTGATAAGCCGCCAGCAGGGCCCGCAAGCGGCGGGCGCGGCCTGTCTGCCAAGTAGAAGACAGTCAGCGGGGCCCACCAATCGGCGGGCCCCATCTGCCAGCGGAGAAGCCGGCGACTAGAGACACTGAGGACCTGGTCCTACACCCGGCCAGTTTACCATTGTACCCCTGGGGGGTAGGCCTATATAAGCACCCCAGGGCACCCATGCAAAGGGTTCATACTCTTAGAGAAACACACACACATAGAGAGGGAGTTAGGGCTAGCCTTGTTCTTCTTCCTCCTCTAGAGAAACAGCTCAAGGAGCATCTTATAGCCACTCTTGTTGAGTTAGTGATCATGCGGAGACCCCGCAGAGCAGGACTAGGGGTGTTATCTCCTAGGAGAGCCCCTAACCTGGGTAAGATTCGTCGGCATGCATGTCTTCGCCTCATCCTGTTTCCTGGCACCGGCGTTGTCTTATTAGCCCCCTCCATGATAAGCCATCCTTTGCATATGTCGCACGACACACCCGACACTTGCTCTACTACTGGTTCTTGATCTCCAGTAGCTTCCTTGCTCAACTGGGAGTTATAACAGCAAACCAGTTAAACAAACAAGGAATTAAAGAGTTTCAATTGGATGCTGAAAAGTAGTTATTAACATCATTGTAACCCGCTGTTGAAGCAGCAAAGAAGTTAAACGAACAAGTAGATATTTAAGTTAAGGAAAATAGGTAATTCTTAACAGTAAGTACCAAACACATAGATAGGCGCAGTCTACAATATGATTGACAGGCTGTGCCATTATGTAATCAGTAGAAAACTAAATTAAGCCAAGCAACATAATTGAACAATTTTGCAATAAGTGGCTAACTAAAATTCCGAGAAGCAGGTAACTGAACTTACGCTAGTTCTTTGTACAGGCACATTGCAACTTCTTTTTCGCTTACAAGGTTGTACGAAGGAGTCCATGGCATCAATTGCTTGGATACGCAGTCCCAATACTTCTTTCTTCCCACACTTCATGGGTAAGTCGAATGGTTAATCTGGTAAGATGGTGCATCCTTGATATGTTATATGAGGACGTGTAGTTAGACTAGTTGTAACCAAACACAACACACTGGCTTTTACTGTATATTTCATGTGATTACTTTTGGCATATCGAGATCTAAGCAATCTACAATAGGATGAAAAGACTGTCATCCTTCACATTATTGGCGAACTTAGTTCGTCGAAACAAGCAATTCAACCATTCTGTGGGTAAATCAAAAGCGCCACAGGAATATTTTTCACTATCCAATCATACACACAAAAAGGGGCGACGCCACCATAGGGGCTGGTATGGGTGGCCGCCTCAGGTGGCTGGAAAGTGTGCACCTAGTTTGAGTCGTCCACGTTGGCCCACGCTAGTTTCGTTCATCCCAACGCACGAGCAGGCAATGTAAAAAATGAAGAAAAATGTTTCAATTTGGATGGGCCAATAACATAAGTGCAAGGCAGGCCCTATAGCAGGCTCGCGGCCCAAACGAGCGCCTCCCATATCGATCGACAGCAGGAAAAATCCCAATTCATTCGCTCTAGCCTCCAGTCTGGTTCGCTCCTAACCTAGTCGCCGCTGGACAGAACGACACAACACTTCCTTGCGCCCTCGTTGGAGGGTGGTCGCCGGGCTTCAAGCGAACGGAAGGACAAGAAGATGAAGATCCAACCCTGGGTGTAGCCTGCGTGGGAGGCATCGGCGGCAGCACAGGCATGGCATCAAGCTTGCGCAAACGGACAGTCGCAGCTTGCAAGAGTAGCATGCGCAACGAGCAGGTACATCACATCCCTGATTATATCTAATTCAACTCTTCAATTTCTGGCCAATAGTTAAACCTGGTGGTGTTGTAAAACTGCTTGTATGTAGGGAATCTATGAGAAAATGAAACCAATTTCTACTTATTTTATAACTCCCCCAATCAATACTGAACTGACTGAATCTGATGTATCTAATCAAGTTTTCAGTGCAAACATACAAGCTCATGTTGTTCTTCAGCCTGAAGTGTCTAATGAATAGACTGCTAATGAAGGATTTGATGCAAACATTTTACATGCTCCTGGTGATGAATATATAGTCTCTAATGAGGGATCTAATGCAAGCATTTGGCAAGCTCATTGAAGGATTTAGTGTCTAATTAAGATATACTATGTTGAGAGAGACAGAGATTTGCAGGCATTGATGACAAGAAAATTATAGTGCATTTTCATAGCTTGAGGAAACGTCGAGGCCATCTACTAGAAAGTCCCCGTATCTGTTGTTTGAAACTATTGGCATACTTGTGCATGATAGATATACTGATATGCAGTTTGCGCACTGGTTATACGTGCAATTACACTTTGATATTTTCAGCCAGAGAACGAATAATTCAAGAAGGTATAGACCATGTTTGTAGTCCTTGTACACCATGTTGCATTTTGTGTTTTTTGGTGCTTGCATCATTTAGTGTTTATAATTTGAACTACTTTGGATCATTAGGTGGTTTTCAAAGTGCATGTAGCTTCACATTTCTCAAGTTATGTTGATTTCCGGAGTGCAAGTGCGTTCATATTTTTAAAGTTAAATGTTCGCCAGTACGAATTAAATGAAATGCAGGGACTTGCGCTAGCTCGTTGTACAGGCTCACTTTAGCGCTGCTTGCGCTTGGGATGTTCCATGTACAAGTCCATGTTACCACTTGCTTGGATGTGCAGGCCTTGTGCTCCTTGCATCCCCCTCTGCATTTTTGACACGGTGAATGGTTGATCAAATAAGAGGAATCGACCTTGATGTCGTACCGGAGGACAGATACTTACAAGGTCATACGGGTGTGCAGGATGTGTACTAGATCCCGTAGCGCCATCATGCTTCGCTAAAAAAATGGATTTGCTTGTTTCAGATGATATCTCCAGAAGAAATAAGAGTTAAAGTCAGAGTTGCATAGGCGTGTAAGCTAAGAGAGCAGTGAAAGGATATCGAAACATCATCCAAACAGTGCACAAGGGAGTGATGTGTGGATACCTTGTTCGGGCCGGCGTTTGGGCATGCTCCCTAGCTAGAGTGTGGGTCACTTCAGAGCCGTTGAGGGTGACGCGCTGGCGTTGGCTGGCCGCGCACGGATGCAGATCTTGAGTGGCAGCGGAGCTCTATGATGCGGTGGACGAAATCGTTGGTGAAGCCCCAACGGCCTCGGGGGGACGGAGGTGCGACGATGTGCTCGGTGAAGTAGCCCCGGTGAGCTAGGAGATGGCGTCGGTGAAGCGCACCTGATGCGGTGGAACTCGGTGTCTGTGAGGCACGTCGGTTGCGGCGGTCGACGTTGTCAGTGGACCACCCGGTGCAGTGGACGAGGGCGTAGATGAGGGAGCTCCGGTGCGATGGTGAAGCGCGACCGTCGTCTTCGTCATCGTCATCCAGCACAGAGGCGGGGAATGGTGGGGAAAGAGACGAGACGAGGGGCGATTCGAGGGTTGGCGGCGAATTAGGGATTTGAGAAATCTAGGCGCTGAAGGGGACGGTGGAGAAGAGAGATTTTGCAGGGCTGGAATTGGGGCCGCCAGATATTTCAATCCGAAACGTGGAAGCGCGAACTTATATTGTCGTCGTCCTTTTTTTGGGGGGGAAGGGGGTGGGTGGCTGGGTGCTACGCGTCCGTCCGACATAGGCGACCACCCCGACAGGACTATGCTTCGGTGCCTTAAGGCACCTGCCTTTGTGTCCATGACTTGTGGGCCCAAAGGTGGCTGGCCCACATGTCAGTGACCCAAAGGCAGTTGCCTTTAAGGCACCGAAGCAGCGTCCACCCCGACACAACCCTGGTCTGCCTGGTGCGCCTACATTTGAGAATGCAAATGAATCTTCTTTCATTTGCAAATGAATCTGTATGTATTACCATGCCCGTGTTTTCCTTGCAATAATTAGTCATTCGAAACGAGATACTCCATTCTTTCACTTTTATAAGTCGTTTCAGACAACTAAAAATGAACTGTTTTGCACATTATCTGAAATGTCTTCAAGGTCTTATAAAAGTGAACAGAGGGAGTACTATAAATTAATTAATGAGGAGTTATTTGAAAAAAAATCGAAACGGTACCCACGCTAACGTGGATTAGAGTGTGCGTAACGTAGTTAGTTATTTGAATTAGAGTGTGTGTCACGTAGCGATCTCCAACTCTAACGTGGATTTCGCATTTAACTGTATCCATGCTACTTTTTTTAATACAAATTCATATGTATATGATGAACACCATGGTAGTGAGAAAACTTTTGGATGGATTCAAACATATGACCTACAAAATAGCACAACAAACTAAGTCAATGTCAACTTTTCGAAACTTAGTATGGCACGAATTCGAAATAATTACCCGTATGCCTGGTCCTCGGTTCAAATCTTACTATGTACACCGAATTGAAACATCAATATTAAGTCTCGTACTATGTACATTCAAATGTTGTTTTTAGCCCCCTACCCCCCCCCCCCACCCCCGCG
>NC_041392.1:347542365-347559766 GCF_002162155.2 Triticum dicoccoides
TCCTTCCTAACCATCTTAGGAAGCTATCGGTTTCCAACACACGTTCATTCTTTCTCTCCATGTTTCGATCTCTAAGTCTCTCAACTACACAACCCCCTTTTCCACTCTGTTGCCAAAAGTATTTACCTCACACACCCGCCATTGCACCCCATGCCGAGCTCTCTCTCTCCCCCCTCTCCCTCTCACCCTCTCGCACTAAATACTTGCATTGCCTAACTAGCCCCCCAACCTCTCATGCACACGCACGCACGTTGTATATCTAGGTCACTCCCTCGAGACTGTCTCTCTTTCTTCCGCACGGTGGGCCACACTCGCTCAATCTCGCTCTCTTTATCTGAGTCTCGTTTAACCTCGTTTTCTTTCACACACAAATGATATATCTCCCTGTTCGGGCGTCGATCGACACACTCTATACTCTCTCACACAGATTGTCTATCTAGGTCAGTCCATCCAAGCCGCCGCCACTCTTTCGACCTCATGGTGGGCCACGCTCACTCAATCTCTCTCTCTTTCTCTCTCTCTCTCTCTCTCTCTCTCTCTCTCTCCGTATGTCTCGATTGACCTCGCTCTTTCTCGGGCAAAAACGATATATCACCGTGTTTGAGCCCAATTCGACCTATTCACATTGTATACTCTCTCACGCACATCATCTATCTAGGTCACTCTCTCCAACCCGTCTCACTCTTTCGATCGCACGGCGACCCTATGTGATCAGTTGACCTTGCTTCCTCCCACGCACAAAATATATATACACGTCTGTGACTGGATCATCTCTCAAGCTCTATCTTATAGCCCTCACCCTTGCCAAAAAGCTCAATCGGACAATATCTCTCCAGAGCATATATGTTTGTTCAATGAATGTTGGACCACACTCACTTTGTCTCTCTATCTATATGTCTCTCGATTGACCTCACTTTCTCACACCGTATCTTCCACGCGTTGAAGCTACTACCTCTCCATCCCTCGCAAAGCCGGGGCTATTTACATTGCGAGGGGCACTCCAACCTTGGATTAATTTGTGTAGGCATTTATTCCGATTGGTTTAGATTATATTTTCGTAGCATTCGGCCCACAACTACTCCAAACACCGTTGCAACCCATGCAACTCCCCTAGTTGATTTCCCTCTGGCTCGGCCATCGCTCTCTCGTACGTCCTTTCTCGCCTTCAATGTCGCACCATGGTATTATTGAAAAAACTATGTTGTTCTCTTTAATTATTATAAATAAGCTACAAAACTACACACCGATAGTCCACTTGGAATGGAACAAATTTCGACCCACAAATTAAAGTGCTACAAACTACACACCAAGGGGCCCACATGTCATGAAACAAATTTGGACCCATATACAAATTAAAAAATAAAGGACGAGGATCGAACATGGGACTGGGCCTTCAAGCCGCACGTCAATAGGCAACATATGTAGAATAGCAATGTTTGTTGTACCCCCTTTGTTCACATAATGTTTTTATATTACCACAGCCTAATTAATTGATAACATGTAATATTATTTTTAGTACTATTCGCCTTCACTTACTGGTGGGTTCCATGTGTTCTCTCTCTCTCTCTCCTCCCCATCTGCGTTTAGACGCATGTGCAAACAGGAAGAACTCGCGGGAGATGTTGTCGTTGACCATATCTGGACGCGTTCACAAGTCACGGCACCAGTTTCACGTACTAGCAGCACTAGTCAGTGTGTACATGCAATGCACGTTAATTTGGAAGTATATTAAGTGCATGCGGATATTAACTACTAGGATATTATTTGCGTGTTGTCATGTGATTAGCACTATTTTGGCATGAAATTAACTGCATGCTAAACGTGTTGAGCGCTCGACATTGAAGCAGTCTAGGTCGTTGGATGACAAGGAATACATGTGGCTTGATGAAGTTTTATATTTAATTTGATACGGCTCTAGCAGAACATTCAATCGATCAGACCATACATTTTGTTCAGTCTGACTCCGACTTTAAATTATATGATGATCGATATAAAATAAACAGAAATGATAAACGTTCAGATTTTAAGCATGGCAATCCGAACATTTTTCATGGCAAATTTAGATTACGCGGCGGCGGTGG
Source organism: Triticum dicoccoides (assembly GCF_002162155.2). Taxonomy (NCBI): domain Eukaryota; kingdom Viridiplantae; phylum Streptophyta; class Magnoliopsida; order Poales; family Poaceae; genus Triticum; species Triticum dicoccoides. The sequence goes on from NC_041392.1 coordinate 347,544,447, forward strand.
GGGCGTCTCACGGTGGGAAGCGGCTCCTCTGTCGTGCTCTGTGTGTCGTCGGGCCACTGACCGACGGCGACGGTAGCGTCTTGCTCTGTTGTTGGCGTACTCCTGGACGTTGGCCTAGCTTCAAGGAAGACCAAAATGTTCTGGACTGAAGTGCGAGTCAACTGGCGAGAGGAGGTGACTGGCATTGGTGCAAGGAAGCGGTCGACGGCAGCCATCCATGCCACTTAGGGGGCACTGGCACCTGCGCGGGGATAGGCGTTGTCAACGGTGCGGCGGAGACATTCGTGTGCACGGGCACCGGCACGGGCGTGCGCGTCAGACGTGTAGGCGCATGCACTGGCAGGTGCACGGGCGTGTGAAAGTCAGTGGGGAGTTCGTAGAACCCCGTGGGATCAAGCTCGGCGACAATGTGCGGCTCCCAGCCCATCAATGCCACGGGGATGGGCGCTGGCGCAGTCGGGGGGACGGGAGCGGGGATAGGCGCGGCTTCTTCCCGCAAGGCCAGTTCAAGCTCATCCCAAAGCGCCTTATGTTCTTGAGACTCCGGATGGGTGTCTTCCTCAGGAAACTGGAACACTAAGGGCAGACCATCGTGATGCAGCTTGGCGTACGTTTAGGTCAGGCTAGTTGGAGGTAGACGATAGGAGAATCAGAGAGGAAGAGAGAGGACTGTAGCGATACAGGTTAGTGCGGGGTTGATTTTAAACTGCGGCGCCAGAGAAATTAAAAGTGGAGCAGTTGGGACGACGGTGGGCGGCGGAGCCTGGTCAAAGGGCTCGCCTCCCGGTGAGCCTACACAGCGGTCTGCTCGCACGCCTCCCGTCGACTCACACGCTTGCTCGGACGGCACCTGCCGATGAGAAGCGGGGACTCGTGGCGGCACGTAAACGCCCACAGTTTCAATAGTGAAAGCGTTCGCCTTAACGTCACAGGTCTTTGTTCCAAAATACCTTGGCTCTTCATTTGTGCAACTTGTCATAAGCAGCTTGAATCAAATTGAAGAAAAAACATACGAAGTAATATTAGTGCCATATCACGTGACCATGCTTAGTTTCAAGAAATTATGCTCACTTTTGGATTTTCTTAAAATTAAGATCCAGGATTCGAAACAATATCATAACCTGCATCATGCAATAAATTTTCAAGACGTACATCTGTCCTGTTGTATTTCTTAAGAAAGGATTTGGTCAAACATTTTGCTCAGTTAGACTTCAGACAAGTTATATATGTAGAGTAAAAGGATAATCCCTCCGTACCAGTGCATTGCCTGATATATTAACTCAAGTACAAGGCACGAACAAACGGGCTCAATTCTGTGCTCATCCTGGTGTAGTAGTAGTAGTAGTACTAGGCAATGCAGTTGACGGGTGACCTTGGCGAGCGGCGACCGAGGGAAATTAACCATGCTCGGCACGGTAGGTAACGTTGTCTTGTTACTAAAGCATCCCTCTGTTGTTCATCGGTAGTCATTATGGAACGGGGACATGAGGGGAATTTCCTAGGGCTGGAATTCTGACCGCCAGACATTTCGACTTGAAACGCTGAGGCTCGACTGGTTGGGGTTGCCTAATGTGCGTACCACGCACGCCACCGAAGGACATGGGCCCGGGTTTTTTTAGGATCAACACGAGCCAAGGTCTGGCTGGTACACCGTTGGGTCCTACCATTCGAGAATACGAAAGGAACCTTTTAAATTGCCAAACGAATCTATGTGTATTACAATACCCATATTTTCCTTGCAAATACTAATCTCAATGTGGTAATTGATTTATGATGAGTTGTTGAATTAGAGTGAGTTTGTGATATAGTGATCTCAACGTGGATTTCACATTTCATGGTATCCCTAGTAAGTTTTCCAATGCAAGTTCAAATTTAAAAGATGAACAATATGGAAGTGATAAAACTTTGTATGTATCAAGCATATGACCACACACACACACACACAGACACACACGCACGAACACAACAACAATCCAATAAGTATAGTGCATCTATTTTTCCAAACCATGCATGTATGACACGAATTCAAAAATACTCCTTATATTCCTAAATATTAGTCTTTTAGAGAGTTCAACAAGTGACTACATACGGAGCAAAATGAGTGAATCTAGACTCTAAAATATGTCTATATACATCTTTATGTGCCAATCCATTTGAAGCCTCTAAAAAGACTAATATTTAGGAATGAAGGGAGTAAAATGTAAGACATCCATGGTCCTGAGTTCAATATTTAAAATGAACATGAAACTGAAACATGAATATTAAGTCTAGTACTATAGAACACGCAAATGTTATGTTTAGGTGGAGCTATGATTGTCGGGGGTCAACCCCTCGACCTCAGATAAAATTGTGGAGCTCTGTTTAGGGTTGTTTAGATTATATTTGTCCCCACCCTCCCAACCACCGATTGGTTGTGCACCCCCACCCCTCCTCCCCGGGAGAATATCATGTGCCCCCATACCTTAGATGCTATATGCCGATACAAGTTGCTTGGAGCTTGTAGATCTGAGATATAGCAGCTCACATGATGTATCTTAATATTTTTGCAAGAAACTTTGATGAGTTTGAGAATTGCACACAATTTGTACAAAAACTACTTAGATGCCCTTTGATCCCATATCCAACGACCTCGAAGCTCATATCACCATAGCATCTAAGATGAAGGAGGACATCATATTCTCCTGTATGTAAGAATATCATGTGCTACCACACCTTAGATGCTTTGGTGATACAAGCTCTTCGGAGGCGTTGGATTTGTGACCCAACACCTCCTCGGTGGTTCGAATGGTTTTTTGCTGAAAAGCCCCAAAAGAGTTCGGCCACTGCTTACAAGCACACAGACTGCTCAGAAGCCATTGGATCTCAGATCAAACAACCTCCAAGCTCGTATCACCGTAGCATCCAAGCTGCGATAGCACCTTATGTTTTCTCGCACGGGAGAGTATGAGTTGCTCCCGCACCATAGATTCTATGGTGATACGAGTTCACTGAGATCTAACGGCCCATAGTAGGAGGTTTGAATGTTTTTGCAATATACGGCTGATAGAGTTTGGGAAGTGCGCAGAAAGTACAAGTACTATGCATGTGCCATCTGATCATTGATCATACGACCTAGATGCTCATATCCCCATAGCGGGTAATTAAGCTATGGGGAGCACCTAATATGAGCACTGGGGAGCCGTTGGATCGAAGATGCAGCGGCACACACGAGGCCTGAATGTTTTATTTGCAAAAAAAACCTTTGGAGAGTTTGGAAATTGCGCATAATTACAAAGACTACTCCCAAGCCATTGGATCTCACTTCCAACGGTGTAAAAACTCGTATCACCATAGTATCTAAGCTGCGGGGTGGATGTGATATTCTATGCCGCTGTCATTTTTGTTCGTAAACTTGCAAAATACGTGTAACTCGTGTCGCTACTTGTCTAACTGTGCAAAGTGTTTGTTCAAAAAAACCATCCTACACTGAAATATCGGAACAACACACGAGGGCCGCACTTTTCATTAATCAAATTTTGACCTAAAACTAACAAATCTGAAACACGAGATTCAAACTAGCAACCTGGACTACAAAGCATAAGTCGATAGCCTGAAAAAACGAACGGTTGTTGGATTTGTCCCATAACTTGATTTTATACCGTACTTGCATTGAGTAGAGTAGAGGGAGTGCCTCGTCAACACGTGCATGACCATTGTCTCACTTACTAGTGGGTCCCAGGTCTGCGATCTCAATCTCTCTTCTCTCCATCATCTAAACTTTGCACGGGCACACACGAAGAGCAGCGCTATCTTGCCGTGGTGTTATTACAACGAAAAAAAAGCTTGGAAAATAGAAGAATCGCCTAGAACAAGAGACGTTGTGGCTGGTCAAGATGGAGCTAACCACATCTATCCTCCATGCCACGTTTGCATAATGAAGTTGTGTGGCTAGTGGGGTGTTTTCGACCGACTAGCTGGGTCCCGAGGTCGAACCATAGGTACTACGTCTGATATAGTATATTTTTACATGCACATTTTTCCTCCGTGCCGAGACGTGGCACACCATACCGCGCGGTTTCGGGGTCCTCCCGGGTGGTGCACACATATATTCTTCCTGAAGTGGGATGCCCTACCGCGCGTTTTCTGGGTCCTCCTCGGTCGTAGCGCCGAAGCAAGTAAATGAGTCGTCAAATCACGAAAGACCACCTTTACCGCCGAGTACATCAGTGAACCACGGTAGCTACCTAGTTGGGCTAGTTCGACCGATTAGCTAGGCCGCCACCACATTTGTTTTTTCACCCCTTTTCTATCTACTTGCCGGCAGGTAAATTTAAATATCCACCGTGGCGTTGCTCTAGTGTTTGGGTGCGGCAGGATTTTTAATTTTTTGATTGACGGGAGCAGGGGTAGCAGGATTTTTAATTTTTTGACTGACGGGAGCAGGCACGGCAGCAATTAGTCACGATGACTCCGCCTGTAAAAACCCAGTGCTCCTTGATGTGAGAAGTCGTCGACTGGTGTTTTACCGTGGTGAAAACAAAAAGATTCCCCGCTCCCTCCGCCCTCTCGTAGATTGCATTGCCTTTCAGCCGTTTCGCCCCCTTTGCTTCCTCTCCCCATTGCTTCTACCAGGTGCCATGGCAGCGCAACAGATCACAGAGTCCGAGGTGAGGCGCCTGACACAGGAGCTCCATGCCAAGGATGCGGAGCTTAGGGCCAAGGACGTGGAGCTTCGGGAGCTCAAGGAGGAGAGGAGTGCCATGCTCCTCCGTTATGTGCGGGAGTTCATGGAGCTTCAAAAACGGCAGGCGTCCACCACAAAGATGCTCGAGGCGTCGGCAACATTGCTGCAGAAAGCGGGAGATATGATAGGCCGTCAGGGGAGCCTGCTGGAGCGCGAGCGGGCCCATCGTGACGAGGTCCAGGATCGCCTTAGCCACTTGGTGAACCAAGTTGCCACGCACGTGTTGCAGCTGCACGATACCTACCGTCGTGCCAGCGCAACGATGCCGGCCGTCAGGCTAAACCCGTTCGACCACCCGGTCGACTTCAACGAGCTGTGGCTTCCTGACCTAGTCTCCTTCTTCACCTATATCTCCGAGGAGCTGAGACGTCTCCACTCGATGGTGGGGGCTGAGCTGGACAGGAGGGGTTGCGGGCTGCCGTCGCCGTTGCCGGGGGAATCCTTTCAGGGCTCCATCACCGGAATCCATTCGTGCCATTGGACGCCGTATTTGACGAGCTGGCTCCCATCAACCGGGAGCGGGCTCTGCAGGCGGTTGCACCCTGCATCACCAACGTCGTGCGCCTCGGGAAGCAGAGGGACTTTGGCGGTGTTTAGGAGCCCTCTGCATGGGCATGTCCATGTCTCGGCGCAACATGACCGTTGGATCAAACTCAGACGGTGCAGATCAGTCACTGTAGCACAAAGTGTGTGGGTGTGTTTGGTTGCATTCTCATCTCAATATAGTTGTTTCCTCTTTGTGTATTTTTGTCAACCTACTAGTGTGGACTCATGCACCCTTCATGCACTCTACCAAACACCCAAAAGTGGGTCGAGAAGGGAACTTTTGCTACCATCCCGTGCACCCTTCATACACCCTGCCTAACACTATTTGTGCTTCATATGGTTCATGTTTTGTGGAGTACTATAGCACCATGCTCTCCATGCACTGTGGACCTAGTTCTGTTAACATTGATCTCACCGTTCATTCTCGACCGGACAGTCGAAAAAGCGGTACTATGTTACATATAGGAGTAGTTGACATGCGCACAACATCATTTCTTATCGTCATATCTTACTACACTAGCAACAAGATTGTGTAGTACTGACGTATGAACCACTGCACATGCCTAGTAGTAGGAGCACTGTGTATGTTCAAGTGGCTGCCGTGTTTCGCACTCCTCCGTCGTAAGAGTGGAAACGCTTGTTGTAATCATTTTTTCTTCAGAAAAACAGTGGACACGCTCTACCATGCGGATCCTCCTCCAGCCATGCACTAAATTACTCACTTTCGCTGACGTGTGGGACAGCCAGCACCTGGGTCCACCAGCCATGCACTAAATTACTCCGTAGTAGAGTGACGGTAGACTACCCCGATCGAACCACCATAGTAATGCCCAATGAGCCGTCAAATCACAAAACCCCCTCCTTTCCAGCAGTAAATTGGACGGACGAAGCAACCATCATTTCACTCTTCTTTCTCAGCTTCCTCTCTTGAAGAAAACCCCCACTCGCTTCGCTTCTCCCTCATCTCGTTCCTCCTTTCACTCTTCTCTCTCAGCTTCCTCTCTTGGATGGACGCCGGAGCACCGGCCGACGTGACATCTATGGCTCCGGCCAAAACCATCGAGGCTCATGGTACGAAGAAGCGCAAGCACCCCGCCGAGACTACCACAGACAAGCTCAAAGCCATCGCCCTGTCCAAGCCCCCCTCTCCAGGATCCCTCATTAAGCAAGTCCGGGTAATGTCTCTTGTTGACGATCTTTTTCTCGAGATTGATCGTGTTTTTTCATCTAACACGCAGTACTAGTACTGGTAGTACAACTTTCTGGGTGATCTTGCATGTGATTTTAGTGTGCCAAATGACGGTTATAAATTCCTCTTTTGACCAACACATGCGAGAGGTTGACACTGATTTCTTATAGATTACTTTCAACTACTCCCTCTGTCCCAAATTTCTTGTCTTAGATTTGTCTAGATACGGATGTATCTAATACTAAAATGTGACTTGACACATCCGTATCTAGACAAATCTAAGACAAGAATTTTGGGACGGAGGGAGTACTTTATGAACATCAATGCTACCCTTTAAGAGGGTATATTTGCCTTAGTAACTTGTGTTATGGATATTGCATGTAATCCCTCTGCTCTCATGCCTTTGAAGACATGTTCTAGTGTCTTTGTTCAGTCATTTCTGTGCGTATATGTAGTCATATATGGAGTATAATATCGAAATCTTATATTTCTGAACGGAGGTAGTAATAAAATATGGTTTCTGTTTGAATTAGAACCAGGTCCACGGTGAAGTCGAAGTTCTCAAAGTCATGCCATGTTAACTGGAAGACCTGATGATGAGTTATACTACTGAACTATCCAGCTGCTGTGTCCTTGTTGCCACATGTCCTGAACTAATGTTTTCCTGTAGCATTGTTGTCAGGCGTGTTCTCGAGGTTGTACTTGACCACAACAATTTCCTGGTTGTGCCTTCGATTACGAAGGGTGTGGTTCTTGTAAAGCTTCCCAACAAATCTGATGCGGGCTGTCTTCATCATCATGTTTATGAGTGGAAAGACCACTCTGTTAGGTTCTCCAAGGTTGACAAGATGGTGATGGTGCATGTAGACATCTCACACGAAGTCCATGGCCTAGTCAGTTATGCGGCGTTCATCCCGTAGGTCGGTGGCAAGAAATAGTCTGCATAGTTTAGTTAGTGCAACTTTGCTTGTCTGTAGTAAGTACTATTTTTCAGTACTTCATTTGTGTTTCTGAACCCTGTATTGTTTATTAGTACTGCCGCTTTTGGTGTGTGGTCAGTCCTAAGAACGGTTTATGTTAATGTCTGCCCACTCAATTCAGTCTGTATATTTTGAAGTATCCAGATCATATTTTTTGTGAGGATGGTTTATCAATTATGGTTACACTCGAATATCTGTATGCATTGCAGGGTTTATCGCACCCACCAGGATTTCCAGTCCCATGGATGTTCGGTCCATATGAATTGTCACGACCTTTGGACTGTCTTGCTTGTGGGAGTAGGCGGGGCCCCTGCATGCCACGTGTAGTTGGACGATCAATCTTCTGTTTAGTACTTCAACATAGTGATTTCCTAGTAAGGATTCACTCGTGTCACATCAAGTAAATCTTATTGATTTACTATCTAAATCTTATTGATTTAATGTCATGTTTTCTTTCTTTTCCTGCAATTTTACGATGCAGGTTTTGCCATGTGACATTCATCACAGAATGAACCATTTGGTTTGCTCTATGATGGCTATTTTTGCAGGTCTCACTTCTTATATCGTGTCAGTAACGAAGGCACTATCCATCACTTATATTACTGGAAAAAATTGGATCAGTCTGTTGTCTGAGTACAAGCTGAATCCCTATGATGAACTGTAATTTGTTTTAACAAAAATGCCACAATTAGTCCTTCTCACGTTTAAAAGAAATGAAGAAAAAAACTGGATCACGGTCATGGATCCTAGTCAAGTTAGAAAGCTGATCATAGCAGACCAAACACGATCGCCGTTGTCTCGCACAGATCGAGCACCGGCAGTTGCTCTAGCACTGATAGCGGTAGAAACTCAGTCCGATCCAGCTGAGGATTGGGCACCGACCGCGTCAGTGGATCAGTCTGATCTACCGGAGGATCGGGCATCGACACCGGCACCTGCTCCGACACCGGCACCAGCTCTACTAGGAGCAGCATCTCCGGCAGCAGCGGCGGCTTCGGCACCTGCACCAACACTTGCACTTGCATCTACTCCGGCCCGTGCAGTTGCACCGGCAACAGACTGTGCTGCAGTTCGCACTTCATATACCAAAGTCCTTACAAACACCGACATGTCCACCTTCTTGGTAAGCATTGGCCGCCCAAGTGCTTCGTTCTTTTTTCTTTCCATGTTGTTTCACATGATTCACTGTGTTGATCTAACTATTGGGGTATGTCTTCTTGTTTGCAAACAGAGAATTCCTAGAGCAACGAGGGAGTCGTTCAACAATCTGGGAGTCTTACCATGCGCAGCCTTGGTGTGAATGAACCTGCTCAATATACCATAAGTACAAAGTATGGTCGCATGATGATTGATGCGCAGCCTTCGGTAGGGGATGATGTCAAAATCGAACTTTCTGGGCAAGGAGAGCTGGTCCAAATCAAATTTGAAATTCTTCAGTAGCAGCACACAACTGCCGAACTGATCTATCCTCCAAGAGATTTTGATGTAATAATCTGGCATGGTGAAACAAGTGTCCTGTGTGTATAAGTAGTACGACAGTATTATTTATCACATGGTATATCGTTGATAGAATTGCAACTCTGATTGCTGGTTAGGAACTGTCGTTCGATTTCATTCCAACAGCTGCCATGCTTTATTCAATTTTGTGTATTCGCCTTGTGACAGCATCTAAAACTAGCATTGTACCAATCGCTTGCAATATGAAAAGCGCTGAGGTAGAACACATGGGCCCCCAAACATGCAGGGTCGGCCTGTGGCCCAAAGTCCAGAACCGTGAGCCCATCTGAGTATTATATTCTCAGCTGAACCCCCATAAAAAAAGCTGAACCCCCATAATGCCCGTGCATTGCAGAGGGAGTATATTTCTCGGCAAGGTGAGCCTGTGATATAAAAGATTTGTATATTTCTTTACAGAGGGAGTATCTCTCTGTCAAAAAATATATTTATGTGTAACTAGTTACTCCTGTCTTTCTGCTTCCTTTCGCTGATATGTGGGGCAACCGGCAATGGGGTCCATGTGCCATATGCACAAATTAAAGTGCACAACTTCACGGTAGACACACCCCGGTCGTAGCGCCGTAGTAATGCCCAATGAGACGTCAAATCACAACCCCCCCTTTCCAGCTTTAGCAGTAAGCTGGACGGACGAAGCGGCAATATTTCACTGGGCTTGAGTCCCCTTCTCCCTCGTTTGCTTGTTCAGAGAAAACCCCCTCTCGGCGATTGTATAGGGTTTTCTCATGGAGAACCAGGTAGGAATTCTTCATCCATCCCCAATAAATCCAAGTCCCTTGGTCGCAGGTAATCCTAGGATGGCAGCCGCCGCCGTTGATGCATTTTCCTTCCTACTGAATCTAGTGTGTTTCATTTGAAGTGCCCAGAGTGCGAGTACCCTACAGGTTTCTACGCCCTCAGCGAGACACCACACTTGTTCCTTCTAATCCTAACACAGCATTTTGAAACGCGCGCAGTATGTTCCTAGAATCCTCTTTTTTCTATCCGGGAGGGTGGGGTTTTTTTTGAACATGCTGTGTTCTCATATTATTTTTCCTGCAGTCTATTATTTTCTCTGCCAGAACACAAGTACTCAAGATGCTCGGCCTTGCCATAACTGAATACACTAGTTTAATGGTCACAGTGAAGACAAGCCATTGATATAAGTTCTGAGTTGGGTTCATGAACCAAGAAGATCGCTGCTTTTTTATGGCCGAACTTGGATAAACTTTTTCAAGTGTTACGGACTGAAAGTTGGCGCACGAATGTTGATGGAAATAGCAGAACCTGGTCTCATCTTCACTGTGATCTTCCACCCCAACGTCATTCCAATTGTTCATCCATGTTACTTTTGTATCTGGTTCTTGCTTGTTGCCTCGATTACTTCTTAATCCACATATTTTGTCTAACTAATCACAACTTAACTTTAGAAGTAGCAACGAATCTCTCACGAAGATGCTACTTCTAACTAATATTTTCTTATAATTGGTGGCATGTGTAGGTTTTTCAGAGTTAAGCAGTCTGCTCGTTTGTTACTCTATAATAACTCGGCTGTTACTAATGGCTCTGAAGTTGACTGGATCGACATCCACAAGTTCCTACACTTTATTGATCGTATTGAGGTCCTTGTGGGGCGTTTCAATGGTGGAAGGCCACGTGGGATATGTGTTCCACTGATGCACTCATTGAACAGGTCCAACTGTGTCGAGAAACTTATGGTATGAGCTGTTTTCTGTTATATATGTTGTTCATTAACTATTTCTTATACACAGTTTTACAGCTGTGATCTTCTTGAAACAAGAACTGCCGCTTTCAGATGCCTGACCATGGTCGGGTCAGACTTGCGCTTGGTCACAACATGATGTTTATGTCGACCTACTCAATTCCCCTTGGAGGTGAAAATATACTTATTCATGGGTGGTCTCAAATAATGAAGGCCCGTCCATCTTGGAGAATAGGACAGAAGATTATGTTCATGCTTTTCCATGGCTCTAAAGCGAATATCATGTTTATTGACCACGTTGCGAGATGAAGCCACTTTCAGAAGGGTGTGGATGCACGGGGTGGCGCCTGGGCCTTGTCCTGGGGCTTGGCGGCCTCACCCTTGGTTAACTGTAGGCAAAGTAGCATTATTCGAGGCGTTCTTTGTACGGTTGAACCTGTATAAGTACTCGTACTGCTTTCATCTTTGGTTGTTAAGTGCCTTTGCTGGTTTCAGTTAAGGTTGTTAAGTACTCCTGCTGCTTTTACAGTCTATCGTGTTTCATCAGTCATGTCTTCCTCCAGCCGCCAAAACCAAACCAGCGCTGGCGGGGCCGCCTGCTTTCGCCTCCCATGGCTAGCTGCGCCTCAGCGCACGCATCGCCGCCCCACCGTCTCCAAAATCATTAACGCTGACGTCCTCCACGTGCTTTGGTGCGCTCGCCGCGGCACCGCCCTCTCGCGTTGTCAACATGGTCAACAAACAACAGGAATCGGCAGAAGTACGTGGAGAGGATGACAGTAGGGGCCCACCACGTCAGTGTATGAAAAATAAAATGCTTCCTCCTAGTGTTTTCCAGACATCTGGGACCCATGACATTGTGAGCGTATATATACTACTATATAGTGTATCAGTTTCAAACTAGACCTAGAGCATCACTCATAGCCGTTGGTCACCTAAATCCAATGGCTGAGATCATCTGGATTCGCCATGAATAGTAGACTGATACTGCCTCTACTGTGTTCTGGAACAACCACGTGACCTTTCAAGAACAAAAGAAGCCCATGTTCCCTGCGTCATGGGCCGTATTGCCGCTTGAGTACATGGTAGTTTGAGCCCAAACGAGATTGTTTGGGAGTAAAACAGGGAGCAAAAAGTAAGGTGCAGTCTTTTTAGATGTGCACATATAGTTTCTTGTATGAATAATAATCCCTACCTTTATAATACTTACCAATCATAATTAATTAATATCTATATCCGCACATTTCTATATTTTCTTTTTGCCTTTTATCTATCAGCAAATCTATGGCTTATTCTCTTTTACCAAAATCACTCTCTTCAACTAAGACGTGCCTTGCACGTGTATACATACTAGTATAGTCAATAGACAAGAGAACAACAAAAGATCGGCTGACACCTGGGACGTAGCTACTCGAGCGGTATTTTTTTGTTTGGTATTGTTGAGACGGAGCAGGGTTTGAACTGGGCTATGGCCCATCTAGCCCAGGCTTCTATTTTATGTTCACCATGTGACCAGCCCAGCTATTTTTTCTTTGTGAAAATGAGCCCAGTTTATTTTTTCTGAAGAATACCCAATCCAGGCCTACTTATTTTTCTACGGCCTGATGGGCTGCAACTCTTTCAAGACGCCTGCAAATCTTGAAAGTAATATGAAATGGGTTGTAAATATAAAAACAGATGACAAATTGGCAATTACTTTATAATTTCTGAATTTTTTCACATTTTCAGATTCCTATTTCACTGGGCATTTACCTAATTTAAATACATCTTCAAAGTGCTTTAAATCTGGCTCGACATTTCGGTATTAAAAATAGTTTGGAACCCACAGAAATATGCGAAATTGGCCCTGGCCAACCAAAAAAAATGACTGCAATAAATTGCATAAGAAGTTGCCATGAGCTATATATAAATTATTAAAAAAAGAGGGAGTGGTCTGACTTGTGGGCCTATTAGGTTGACGTGTATGCAAGATGTTTTTAGTTATTATATACGTCAACAAACGATTCCAGCAGACGTAACCGTTGGATGTCAATGCAACGGCCGTCGTGTTTCTTCAATCTCTGATCTTCTTGCTCTGGCCGCCAAAGCAGCGCCGGTGGGACCGCCTACTCCCGCCTCCCGTGGCCGGCTGTGCTGCCGTGCAGGCCTCAGCGCCCCCTACTACTCCCACCGCTGGTCAGGGCATCCCTCTACTCACCCACACCCCCTGTTATTCTGCGGCGACGGCAGCCTCACACTGCAGCCGAACCGGTGAACCCTCGTACTCCTCTCCGCGTGGGCTTCCACTGCCGCGTCTTCCCTGGCTCCGCGTCGTGCCCTTCCTAGGCCTCGCCATCGTCCACCGCCGTGGTGTTCTCAGCGCGTCGTGGTCAATGTGGTCAACGACCGACTTCCATCGGAAGAGTACTGTACGTGGAGAGGCTGACAGCTGGGTCCACGGCAGCCGCAAGGAAGTGCCTCCTTATTACGCGGAAAATAATTATTCCTCCACCTGACAGCAGGGACCCACCGGACGGGCCACTAGTATTTCAAAAAAAAACATTTCCCCCTGACTGTTGGGACCCATAGGACGGGCCACTGTATTTCGCAAAAAAAAGTTTCCCCCGCTGTCAGCTCGGACCCACCGGAAGTGCCTCCTTACTACGCACAAAAAAATGAATACCCCCTGCTAGCTAGGACCCACCTTGGTGGGAGGATGACTTGTGGGCCTACTAAGTTAACTGGGACAGAGGCCTTTGTCAACTTTAGTCAACATATGAACGATTCTAGCTCCAGTGACCGTACGATGTCCATCCAACAGCCGTAGTGCTTCTTCAACCTCTGGTCTTCTTGCTCCAGCCGCCCAAAGCAGCGCCGGTTGTGCTGCCTGCTCCTGCCGCCCGTGGCCGGCTGTGATGCCACGGAGGCCTCACCGCCCCCTACTACTCCCACCGCTGGCCAGGCCATCCCTCTACGCACCCACACCCCATGTTATTCCGCCGTGATGGCAGCCTCACACCGCAGCCGAATGAGTGAACCCTCATACTCCTCTATGCGTGGGCATCCACTGCCACATCTTCCCCGGCTCCGCGTCGTCCCCTTCCTAGGCCTCACCGTCGTCCACCGCCCTGGGCTCTCGGCGCGGCATGGTCAACGTGTTCAAGGAATGGCTTCCATCCGACGGGGACTGTACATGGAGAGGCTAACAGCTGGGTCCACGGCTGCAGCAAGGAAGTGCCTCCTTATTATGCGCAAAATAATTATTCCTCGACCTGACAGCGGGGACCCCTCGGACGGGCCACCGTATTTTGTGAAAAAACATTTCCCCCTGACTGCTGGGACCCACCAGCTACATCTTCGCACGCAAGGAAGTGCGTCCGAAAAAAAACGATTCGCCCCCCTGACTGCTGGGACCCTCCAGCTACATCTTCGCGCGCAAGGAAGTGCGTCCAACAAAATGATTCGCCCCCGTGACTGCTGGGACCCACCAGCTACATCTTCGCATGCAAGGAACTGCATCAGGGCAAAAAAACAAAATGATTCCCCCCTGACTGCTGGGACCCAGCAGCTACACCTTCACACGCAAGGAAGTGCGTCTGAAAAAAAACAGAACGATTCGCCCCCTTGACTGTTGGGACCCACCAGCTACATCTTCGTAGGCAAGGAAGTTCCTGACAGTCGGGAACCACCTAGTCGAAGCGTACATAGCATTGTCATTCTGGTCGCGAACGTGTACGTACATATATACTGGTCAATGTAGAGGCGCGCACGTGTCATAGTAGAGGCGCGTATGTGTCGTAGTAGAGGCGCGCACGTAGCATGTACACGTACGTACAGCAGCCAGGGTGCAAGAAAGAAAATACGACCACGTACGTACATACGGGCAGGGTCTCGAACACCTACTCGCGCATACGTATGGCCAGTGCTCGTGTACATGGCCGGGTCGGAATGCAGAAACAGCGTTGTCGTCGTGTTCATGGGGAGGCAACGGAGTGCGTCGTGTTCATGGGGAGGCAACGGAATGCGTCGTGTTCATCGGGTGGCAACGGAACGCGTGGGAGCCAACCGGCTGGGTCAGAACAGAATGCGTGGCCGTGTTCATCGGGAGGGCTTGGACAGAGCAGGCGATGGAAACGAGGCCTGGCGTACCACAAAACGGAGGAAACGACCTTGTGTTCGACCGGGCACATTCGAAACAGGATCCTGTTCATCGGGAGGGGTGTGGCGTACTGCAAAACGGAGGAAACGGACCTCCTACGGTCGAAACAGGGGTCCTGTTGATCGGGAGGGGTGTGGCGTACCGCAAAACGGAGGAAACGGACTTGTGTTGGAGCGCTACGGTCGAAACGGGGGTCCTGTTGATCGGGAGGGGTGTGGCGTACCGCAAAACGGGACTCCACGGGATAATGTTCATCTCCATCGTCGACCTCCTCCAGCCTCCACGGGCTACCGTCGATCTCATCCAGCCTCCACGGGCTCCTGTTCATCCAGCCTCCACCGCGCGCTACTCCACCGGCTAATGTTCAACCACCCCTCCACGGGCACCCCTCCACCGTCTACTGTTCATCCAGCCCTCCACACCACGGGGTCCTGTTCAACCACCCCTCCACGGGCACCCCTCCACCGTCTATTGTTCATCCAGCCTTCCACACCACGGGGTCCTATTCATCTAGAGGCAACGCCACC
>NC_041392.1:347560095-347582886 GCF_002162155.2 Triticum dicoccoides
GTTTCAGTTAGCAGCAGTAACGAAGGAATCGCTCGATCAAGTTCAGTTAACAGCCATCGATCGATCGCTCGGGTTCAGTAACGCGTAGCCTGCAGTGCAATCGCTCGGGTTTAGTTAGAGCCAACTCCTCGCACACACACGTGTACGTGTACGAGAGAAACGTGCATCGCTCGGCCCCCAACCTCCCACCATAACCGGGAACTCCCCGAAATTTTCCTCCCCCTCGCTTCTACCACGGTTTTTCCAATCATGGACGTCCCAAAGAATGTCATGCAGCTGCGTCTCCGGCCCGCCCAGGACGGAAAGCCCATTTTTTGTCATGATTTTTTTCATAGAAGTAGGAGCCCACCACATCTATGATGATACCGGGTTTTGTCACAATTATCATCATAGAAGTGTCATATGTATGACAGAAAAAAATTTGGTTCGGCCCAAAATGTCACAGATGTGTCTTTTTTTTGTAGTGTTTCATGACGCTTACCAATATTACCAATTCTTTGGCATTCATCACATGATAAAACATACTTATGGGAATCCTTGAAGAGAGTAGGCCAGTAAAAACCAGATTGCAATACCTTATGAGCAGTTATATCTCCCGCATGATGTCCTCCATAAGCTTCAGAGTGACATTTCCGTAGGATTTGTTCTTGTTCATGCTCAGGTACACAACGTTTAATAATACCATCTTCCCATTCTTTATAGGGGTGTGGGTCATCCCAAAAGTAATGTCTTCAATCATAGAAGAATTTTTTCTTTTGTTGTTATGTGAAACTAGGTGGTAAGTATTTAGCAACAATATAATTAGCATAATCAGCATACCAAGGAGTGTTATGACAAAAATTTGTTGCAGGAAGTTGTTCATCAGGAAAACTATCATCAATAGGTACTGGGTCATCAAGAACAATTTCTAACCTAGACAAGTTATCGGCTACGGGGTTCTCAGCTCCTTTTCTATCAGTAATATGTAAATCAAATTCTTGTAGCAAAAGAACCCACCTAATGAGTGTAGGTTTAGCATCTTTCTTTTCCACAAGATATTTTATAGCAGCATGTTCGGTGTGTACAGTTGTCGGATTTTGGGTTCCGCCAAAACCCTTGAGGTTCAAACATTGGGGTGTGCACGAAGATCTCTTCTCCCCCAAACACTCACCCTCACAGCGATCTCAAGGTTCAGCGCGTCGAACTCGCAGAACAAAGGGACACGAGAGTTATACTGGTTCGGACCACCTATGTGGTGTAATACCCTACTCCAGTGTGGTGTGGTGGATTGCCTCCTGGGCTGAGGATGAACAGTTACATGGGAAGAACAGCCTCGTGAGGAGAGGTGCTCTTGTGCTTGTTGAGTTTGTGTGGTGGCCTTGGTGGAATGGATCCGGTCCAAGATGATCTTTCCTCTCTCTCTCTCTCTATGGTGGAGGCTAGCCCTATATATCGAGGCCCGGGTCCTCTCCAAATATTAGGCGGGAAGGGATCCCACAACGGCCAATTTGAAGGGGGACAGCTAGCATAAGCTACCATGACAAAAGATGGTCCACGGTGACCTCTATACTGCCATCCTGCTAGCCTTATTTTTGTTGCATCGATATGGAAACCTTTGCTTGACGCCTCGGGACTCCACGCCTGCGCTTTCCTCTTTAGCACCAAACAGGAAACAAGGATACTGAGTGCGCTGTCGCCCACCTGGCCTTGGTCGTCATGGATTGCGTCACAGGAACCTCGCGAGGTGACCCTTGCCTTGATCTCTCTGCCCCTCGCGAGCCAGTCTAGAGAGGCCGCCCCCGAGGAGGTCCTGCATCATCCGCCTCGCGAGGCTTGGCCCCTCGTGAGGGTCTTGAGTGTTTGCTAGTGAAGATGGGTCGTACAGGGCCACTGGTGGAGCCACACCGTGGGCCGCAGGCACGCAAGTCTGGGGGCCCCTGTTCCCAGGACGCCGGCATTAGCCCCCGGGCCCAAGGCGCGCTCGGACTTGGCTTCGAGGCGAAGCCAAGGGGCAAGTGTGGAGCACCGCGGGCCCCAACAGCCTGCGGCCACGTTTGACGCATGGCGGTCGATTGGACATGGGCGTCTCCGCTTCCCCATGCAACCTCGGCAACTGCCCGACTGACAAAAGACTGGCGCGGGTTATATCTTCCTTCATTACATTCCTTCGTTTTGCTCCAGATCCCCTTTCTTGCCCTTCGCTTCCAAAGACTCCTGATCCACCCAAATCCTCCTTCGAGATTCCCGTTGATGGCGCCCAAGAAAGCCCAGGTTATTCCTTCACCATCCTAGTACGAGCCCGCGCTCGACGCGCTGAGCATGTCGGAGAAGAACCTTGCCGTTGTGCACTTCATGACAGCGGAGGGTGACAAGAATAGGAAGACTATGCTCTGGGTTGGCTCTGGCGACCCTGAGGCCCCTGGCAGCATTTCCTACCCCTTCTTCTCGAGTAGCATCATTGCCGAGTTGGTTCCCCCCTTCTCCGACTTCTTCTACTCCGTCCTCATTCACTATAAGATCCACGCCCTCCATCTTCATCCCAACTCCGTCCTTCTCCTATCGATCTTCGCCTTCTACTGTGAGGCGTATGCTAACTCTTGAGCACTGTGTTGGTTTTCCCTTGAAGAGGAAAGGGTGATGCAGCAAAGTAGCGTAAGTATTTCCCTCAGTTTTTGAGAACCAAGGTATCAATCCAGTAGGAGGCCACGCACGAGTCCCTCACTCCTACACAAACAAATAAATCCTTGCAACCAACGCGATAAGGGGTTGTCAATCCCTACACGGTCACTTACGAGAGTGAGATCTGATAGATATGATAAGATAATATTTTTGGTATTTTTTATGATAAAGATGCAAAGTAAAATAAAAGGCAAAGCAAATAACTAAGTGTTGGAAGATTAATATGATGGAAAATAGACCCGGGGCCATAGGTTTCACTAGTGGCTTCTCTCAAGAGCATAAGTATTCTCGGTGGGTAAACAAATTTCTATTGAGAAATTGACATAATTGAGCATAGTTGGGAGAATATCTAGGTATGATCATGTATATAGGCATCACGTCCGAGACAAGTAGACCGACTCCTGCCTGCATCTACTACTATTACTACACACATCGACCTCTATCCAGCATGCATCCAGAGTATTAAGTTCATAAGGACAAAGTAACACTTGAAGCAAGATGACATAATGTAGAGGGATAAACTCATGCAATATGATATAAACCCCTTTTTTTATCCTCGATGGCAAAAATACAATACGTGCCTTGCTGCCCCTACTGTCACTGGGAAAGGACACCGCAAGATTCAACCCAAATAAGCACTTCTCCGATTGCAAGAAAGATCAATCTAGTAGGCGAAACCAAACTGATATCGAAGAGACTTGCAACGATAACCAATCATACATAAAATAATTCAGAGAAGATTCAAATATTGTTCATAGATAAGCTTGATCATAAACCCACAATTCATCGGTCTCAACAAACACACCGCAAAAGAAGATTACATCGAATAGATCTCCACAAGAGAGGGGGAGAACTTTGTATTGAGATCCAAAAAGAGAGAAGAAGCCATCTAGCTAATAACTATGGACCCGAAGACCTGAGGTAAAGTACTCACACTTCATCGGAGGGGCTATGGTGTTGATGTAGAAGCCCTCCGTGATCGATGCCCCCTCCGGTGGAGCTCCGGAAAAGGCCCCAAGATGGGATCTCGTGGATACAGAAAGTTACGATGGTGGAATTAGGGTTTTGGCTCCGTCTCTGGTAGTTTGGGGGTACGTAGGTATATATAGGACGAAGGAGTACGTCGGTGGAGCAATAGGGGGCCCACGAGGGTGGAGGGCGCGCCGAGGGGGTAGGCGCGCCCCCTACCTCGTGGCCTCCTGGTTGATGTCTTGACGTAGGGTCCAAGTCCTCTGGATCACGTTCGTTCCGAAAATCACGTTCCCGAAGGTTTCATTCCGTTTGGACTACGTTTGATATTCTTTTTCTGCGAAACTCTGAAATAGGCAAAAAAACAGCAATTCTGGGCTGGGCCTCCGGTTAATAGGTTAGTCCCAAAAATAATAAAAAGTGTATAATAAAGCCCAATAATGTCCAAAACAGAATATAATATAGCATGGAACAATCAAAAATTATAGATACATTGGAGACGTATCAAGCATCCCCAAGCTTAATTCATGCTCATCCTCTAGTAGGTAAATGATAAAAACAAAATTTTGATGTGGAATGTTACTTGGCATAATTTCAATGTAATTCTTGTTAATTGTGGTATGAATATTCATATCCAAAAGATTCAAGATAAAAGTTCAATATTGACATAAAAATAATAATACTTCAAGCATACTAACTAAGCAATTATGTCCTCTCAAAATAGCATGGCCAAAGAAAGTTCATCCCTACAAAATCATATAGTTTAGTCATGCTCCCTTTTCATCACACAAGAATGCTCTCATCATGCACAACCCCGATGACAAGCCAAGCAATTGTTTCTTACTTTAGTAATATCAAACTTTTTCAACCTTCACGCAATACATGAGCGTGAGCCATGGATATAGCACTATGGGTGGAATAGAATATAATGATGGGGGTTATGTGGAGAATACAAAAAGGGAGAAAGTCTCATGTCAACGAGGCTAATCAATGAGCTATGGAGATGCCCATCAATTGATGTTAATGCAAGGTGTAGGGATTGCCATGCAACGAATGCACTAGAGCTATAAATATATGAAAGCTCAAGAAAAGAAACTAAGTGGGTGTGCATCCAACTTGCTTGCTCACGAAGACCTAGGGCATTTGAGGAAGCCCATTGTTGGAATGTACAAGCCAAGTTCTATAATGAAAAGTTCCCACTAGTATATGAAAGTGACAAAACAAAAGACTCTCTATCATGAAGATTATGGTGCTACTTTGAAGCACAGGTGTGGTAAAAAGGATAGTATCATTGTCCCTTCTCTCTTTTTCTCATATTTTTTTGGGGCCTTCTATTTTTTATGGCCTTTCTCCCTTTTTTCTCACTTGGAACAATGCTCTAGAAAATGATGATCATCACACTTCTATTTATTTACAACTCAATGATTACAACTCGATACTAGAACAAAGTATGACTCTATATGAATGCCTCCGGCGGTGTACCGGGATATGAAATGAACCAAGAGTGACATGTATGAAAGGATTATGAATGGTGGCTTTGCCACAAATACTATGTCAACTACATGATCATGCAAAGCAATATGACAATGATGAATGTGTCATGATAAATGGAACGGTGGAAAGTTGCATGGCAATATATCTTGGAATGGCTATGAGAATGCCATAATAGGTAGGTATGGTGGCTGTTTTGAGGAAGATATAAGGAGGTTTATGTGTGAAAGAGTGTATCATATCACAGGGTTTGGATGCACCGGTGAAGTTTGCACCAACTCTCAATGTGAGAAAGGGCAATGCACGGTACCGAAGAGGCTAGCAATGATGGAAAGGTGAGAGTGCGTATAATCCATGGACTCAACATTAGTCATAAAGAACTCACATACTTATTGCAAAAATCTACAAGTCATCAAAAACCAAGCACTACGCGCATGCTCCTATGGGGATATATTGGTAGGAAAAGACCATCGCTCGTCCCCGACCGCCACTCATAAGGAGGACAATCAAAGAACACCTCATGTTTCGAATTTGTTACATAAAGTTTACCATATGTGCATGCTATGGGACTTGCAAACTTCAACACAAGTATTTTTCAAATTCACAACTACTCAACTAGCACAACTTTGATATCACTACCTCCATGTCTCAAAAAAATCATCAAGCATCAAACTTCTCTTAGTATTCAACACACTCATAAGAAAGTTTTTTACTAGTCTTGAATACCTAGCATATTAGGATTATTTAAGTAAATTACCATGCTATTTAAGACTCTCAAAATAATCTAAATGAAGCATGAGAGAATAATAGTTTCTATAAAACAAAACCACCACTGTGCTCTAAAAGATATAAGTGAAGTACTAGAGCAAAAACTATATATCTCAAAAGATATAAGTGAAGCACATAGAGTATTCTAATAATTTCTGAATCATGTGTGTCTCTCTCAAAAGGTGTGTACAGCAAGGATGACTGTGGAAAACTAAAAAGAAAAGACTCAAATCATACAAGACGCTCCAAGCAAAACACATACCATGTGGTGAATAAAAATATAGCTCCAAGTAAAGTTACCGATGGAAGTAGACGAAGGAGGGGATGCCTTCCGGGGCATCCCCAAGCTTTGGCTTTTAGGTGTCCTTAGATTATCTTGGGGTGCCATGGGCATCCCCAAGATTAGTCTCTTGCCACTCCTTGTTCCATAATGCATCAAATCTTTCACCCAAAACTTGAAAACTTCACAACACAAAACTTAAAGTAGAAAATCTCGTGATCTCCATTAGCGAAAGAAAACAAAACACCACTTCAAGGTACTGTAATGAACTCATTCTTTATTTATGTTGGTGTTAAACCTACTGTATTCCAACTTCTCTATGGTTATAAACTATTTTACTAGCCATAGATTCATTAAAATAAGCAAACAACACACGAAAAAAAGAATCTGTCAAAAACAGAACAGTCTGTATTAATCTGTAGCTAACGCAAGATCTGGAACCCCAAAAATTCTAAAATAAATTTCTGGACGTGAGGAATTTATATATTAATAAGCTTAAAAATAATTAACTAAATATCACTTTCCAAATAAAAATGGAAGCAATTCTCGTGAGCGCTAAAGTTTCTGTTTTTTACAGCAAGATTAGAAAAAAGACTTTCCCCAAGTCTTCCCAACGGTTCTACTTGGCACAACACTAATTAAACACAAAAAACACAACCAAAACAGATGCTAGATAAATTTTTATTACTAAACAGGAGAAAAATCAGGGAATAAAAATAAAATTGGGTTGCCTCCCAACAAGCGCTATCGTTTAACGCCCCTACCTATGCATAAAAAGCAAGGATGGATCTAGGTATTGCCATCTTTGGTAGGCAATCCATAAGTGGCTCTCATAATAGATTCATAAGGTAATTTAATTTTATTTCTAGGGAAGTGTTCCATGTCTTTCCTTAACGGAAATTGGAATCTAATATTCCCTTCCTTCATATCAATAATTGCACCAATCGTTCTAAGGAAAGGTCTACCAAGAATAATAGGACATGAAGGATTGCAATCTATGTCAAGAACAATAAAATCTATGGGCACATAATTCCTATTTGCAACAATAAGAACATCATAAATTCTTCACATAGTTTTATTAACAGTGGAATCCGCAAGGTGCAAGTTTAAAGAGCAATCATCAAAAACACGGAAACCTAGCAAATCACACAAAGTCTTTGGAATCGTGGAAACACTAGCACCCAAATAACACAAAGCATAGCATTCATTATCTTTAATTTTAATTTTAATAGTAGGTTCCCACTCATCATAAAGTTTTCTAGGGATAGAAACTTCCAACTCAAGTTTTTCTTCATAAGATTGCATCAAAGCATCAACGATATGTTTGGTGAAAGCTTTACTTTTGACTATAAGCACGACGAGAATTTAGCACAGATTGCAACAAGGAAATACAATCTATCACAGAGCAATTATCATAATTAAATTCCTTGCAATCCAAAATAGTGGGTTCATTAATATTTAAATTTTTGACATCTTCAATCCCACTTTTAACAATTTTAGCATCAAGATCTAAAGACTCCGATTTTTTGGAACGCCATCTAGGTAAAGGTGGATCATATTAAGTCCCATCATTATCAAGATTCATATTGCAAAACAAAGATTTAGTAGGGGACACATCTATAACTTAGATCTTCATCTTTATTATCATGGAAACTAGAAGAACACGCTTTTATAAAGCAATCTTTCTTAGCACGCATCCTAGCGGTTCTTTCTTTGCACTCATCAATGGAAAATCTCATGGCTTTGAGAGACTCATTGATATCATGATTAGGTGGAATAGATATAAGTTGAAGATAATCAACATCAAGAGAAATTCTATTTACGTTCCTAGCCAACTCATCAATCTTAAGCAATTTTTCTTCAATCAAAGCATTGAAATTCTTTTGCAAAGTAATAAATTCTTTAATATTAGTTTCAAAATCTGAGGGCATCTTATGAAAATTTCCATAAGAATTGTTGTAGGAATCACCATAATTATTAGAGGAATTACTAGGATACAACCTAGGATTAAAGTTTCCTCTATACGGGTTGTTACCAAAATTATTCCTACCAACAGAATTCACATCCATAGATTCATTATTATTCTCAATCAAAGTAGACAAAGGCATATCATTAGGATGAGAAGAAACACTTTTATTAGCAAATAATTTCATAAGTCATCCATCTTTCCACTCAAAACATTAATTTCTTCTATCGTATGCACTTTTTTATTAGTAGATGTTTTAGTGTGCCATTGAGAATAATTAACCATAATATTATCTAGGAGTTTAGTAGCTTCTCATAAAGTGATTTCCATGAAAGTGCCTCCCGCGGCCAAATCTAAAAGATTTCTAGAAGCAAAATTCAGTCCGGCATAAAATTTTTGTATAATCATCCACAAATTCAAACCATGCATAGGGCAAATATGTATCATTAATTTCATCCTCTCCCAAGCTTGTGCAACATGTTCATGATCAAGTTTCTTAAAATTCATAATATCATTTCTAAGAGAGATAATCTTAGTGGGAGGAAAATACTTAGAGATAAAAGCATCTTTGCACTTATTCCACGAATCAATACTATTTTTAGGCAAAGACGAAAACCAAGATTTAGCACGATCTCTAAGCGAAAAAGGAAATAGCTTCAATTTAACAATATCATATCCACATATTTCTTCTTTTGCATATCACACAAATCAAAGAATCTATTTTGATGGGTAGCGGCATCTTCACTAGGAAGGCCGGCGAATTGCTCTTTCATGACAAGATTCAACATAGTAGCATTGATTTCACAAGATTTAGTATCGGTAAGAGGAGCAATCGGAGTGCTAAGGAAATCATTGTTGTTGGTATTGGTAAAGTCACACAATTTAGTATTATCTTGAGCCATCGTGACAAGCAAGCAATCCAACACACGAGCAAACAAGAGACAGGCAAAAAGAGGCAAAAGGAAAAGAGAGGGCGAATAAAACGGCAAGGGTGAAGTGGGGGAGAGGAAAACGAGAGGCAAATGGAAAATAATGTAATGCGGGAGATAAGGGTTTGTGATGGGTACTTGGTGTGTTGACTTTTGCGTAGACCTCCCCGGCAGCGGCGCCAGAAATCCTTCTTGCTACCTCTTAAGCACTGCGTTGGTTTTCCCTTGAAGAGGAAAGGGTGATGCAGCAAAGTGGCATAAGTATTTCCCTCAGTTTTTGAGAACCAAGGTATCAATCCAGTAGGAGGCCACGAGTCCCTCGCACCTACACAAACAAATAAATCCTCACAACCAACGCGATAAGGGGTTGTCAATCCCTACACGGTCACTTACGAGAGTGAGATTTGATAGATATGATAAGATAATATTTTTGGTATTTTTTATGATAAAGATGCAAAGTAAAATAGAAGGCAACGGAAATAACTAAGTGTTGGAAGATTAATATGATGGAAAGTAGACCCGGGGGCCATAGGTTTCACTAGTGGCTTCTCTCAAGAGCATAAGTATTCACGGTGGGTAAACAAATTACTGTTGAGCAATTGACAGAATTGATAATAGTTATGAGAATATCTAGGTATGATCATGTATATAGGCATCACGTCCGAGACAAGTAGAGCGACTCCTGCCTGCATCTACTACTATTACTCCACACATCGACCGCTATCCAGCATGCATCTAGAGTATTAAGTTCATAAGAACAGAGTAATGCTTTAAGCAATATGACATGATGTAGAGGGATAAACTATAGCAATATGATATAAACCCCATCTTGTTATCCTCGATGGCAAAAATACAATACGTGCCTTGCTGCCCCTACTGTCACTGGGAAAGGACACCACAAGATTCAACCCAAATAAGCACTTCTCCGATTGCAAGAAAGATCAATCTAGTAGGCAAAACCAAATTGATAATTTGAAGAGACTTGCAACGATAACCAATCATACATAAAATAATTCAGAGAAGATTCAAATATTGTTCATAGATAAACTTGATCATAAACCCACAATTCATCGGTCTCAACAAACACACCGCAAAAGAAGATTACATCGAATAGATCTCCATAAGAGAGGGGGAGAATTTTGTATTGAGATCCAAAAAGAGAGAAGAAGCCATCTAGCTAATAACTATGTACCCAAAGGCCTGAGGTAAACTACTCACACTTCATCGGAGGGGCTATGGTGTTGATGCAGAAACCCTCCGTGATCGATGCCCCCTCCGGCGGAGCTCCAGAAAAGGCCCCAAGATGGGATCTCATGGATACAGAAAGTTACGGCGGTGGAATTAGGGTTTTGGCTCCGTCTCTGGTAGTTTGGGGGTACGTAGGTATATATAGGAGGAAGGAGTACGTCGGTGGAGCAACAAGGGGCCCACGAGGGTGGAGGGTGCGCCCAGGGGGTAGGCACGCTCCCCTACCTCGTGGTTGATGTCTTGACGTAGGGTCCAAGTTCTCTGGATCACGTTTGTTCCGAAAATCACGTTCCCGAAGGTTTCATTCCGTTTGGACTCCGTTTGATATTCTTTTTTTGCGGAACTCTGAATTAGGCAAAAACAGCAATTCTCGGCTCGGCCTCCTGTTAACAGGTTAGTCCCAAAAAATAATAAAAAGTGTATAATAAAGCCCAATAATGTCCAAAACAGAATATAATACAGCATGGAATAATCAAAAATTATAGATACATTGGAGACGTATCAACGTATGTTGAAGTGATGTCATCCGTGGCGCTGCTGCGCCACTTCTTCTTCCTCCGGATAAAAGAGGGCCACTGCTCTGGGTGCGTTGGCTTCGTCGCAGCCAACAAGACCAAGGTCATCTCGAAGGCCGGGAACAAGGCCGAGGGCTTCAGGGGAAAGTGGGTCCTGATGGACGCCAAGCGCGTCCACCCCCAACTGCTGCTGTCGACGGAGATGCCTGTGTCCCACTAGGGGTTGCTTCACGCAAAGCTCACTGACTCCCGGACGGTGTAGGTGTTGGAGAGGATGAACGCCGACCTGAGGCCTGGTTATTCAAGAGCGGCAAAGTTGACGGGGGCCATGATCGTCAAAGAATTCATGAAGCAGCGCTTGGCTCCCCTCCAGGCACGCCCGCACCCCTTGTGGAAGCTTGGAGACGAAGGGGGCGATCTCCGCCTGCGCCCGGAGGCCCTTTCTGACGAGGAGCTGCGTTCGGCCCTCCTCTCCTTGGTTGGGGACGACCAAGGGTACCCGCCGGACTCCTTCGTTCCCTTATACCACCGCCCGGATGGGGCGAAGGTTGTCACCGCTCTGCCTGTCTTCGACGAGTGTGGGCTCGTGCCACCTGCGCCCAAAAACATCTCGGTGGCGACAACTCCGCTGGTCGTGTCTTCCGGCGAGTCTCACGAGGAGGGAGAGGAGGAAGAAGAGGGAGAGGAGGAGCACAACTCAGAGGCGACATGCGAAGGGGCGGGGGACACCTCCCCCTTGCGCAAGGCCGACATCCTCTGCACCCTGCCTGATGATGTTGACAAGGATGATGTCCCCCTGGAAAGGGAGGAGCTGCATACTGCAGGGGGCTCCTCGAGGTCCAAGGTTAGTCCCCGGAGGAAGTCACCAATTGGGAATCCGATAAGAGGAAGGTCGACGCTGGTCTCCCGAGACGATGCCCCTGTTCTATCGCTGCCTGAAGCTGCTTCCAACTTGCCTACTGCCCCCTCTTCTGTGCCTAGAGCCCTTGCGGCCGTGCCTCAGGCTGGGAGGCTCTCAGGCTTCAAGCTCTGGAAGTAGAGGGACTACACCACGGTGGACCAGTAAGTATCCTTGTCTTTCCTTGTTCCTGCTTCTGCTGCTGATTCTTGACACCTTCCGTTGCTTGACTAGGCCGATGCCCGCAGCGTAGAGGAGGAAGGAGCACACGGCGATACTGCTCAGGACCAAATCACCTACAGCGGCTGCACCCTCCTCCGTAGGGAAGGATAGTGGCGGTACTCGCGCTTCCCCGGCCCGATCGTCCTCGCGAAACTTGGGGGAGCGTCCTTTGGAGGAGGCAGCCCCATGGCCCCGCTGGCACCAAAGGCGTCAGCGTCCAGCTCAGTTGCGGAGGTCCGCAAAGCTCAGGAGCCCTCAGCCTCCCAAACCATCATGACGATGTTGCCTCTTCCTTCCTCCACTGCTCTGCTAACCTCGGATCCTTCCGGATCCCCCGACATCCTGGAGCGCGCTCTTTCCGCACTAACCTTGCTACGGGAGGATCTTCAAGGCACCGACTGTCATCTGGTGGCCGGGCGCCTGGAGCTGATCCCTAGCTGGCTCCACTCTGACCTGGCCATCTGGGCGACGCTGAGCTAGGTTGCGGTGGACTCCGAGAAGGACAACCAGGCCGTCGCCCAAGCTACGGCTGCCCGCGAGGCGGCACTGAAGGATGCCGGGACCGCCCAAGATCGCTGCCAACTGCTGGAGGCCGAACTGAAGACCATGCGCAGTGAGCGTGCGAATGAAGCTCGGGGCCACAAGCCGAGGAGGAGAAGATAAAGGCCTGGGCGGACACCATCAGGGGTCGCGACGCCGAGCTAAAGAAGTTGGCGGAGGCGTAGGCTGCGGAGCGTAGCCGGCTGGAGAAGCTGGGGCAGAAGGTGGAGGCAGAGAAGGCCAAGCTGGAAGCCAAGGCACAGGTCCTGGCCGAAGACTGCATGGCCTTCAAGTCCCTCGAGGAGAGGTCTCGCGCGGCGCTGCGGTCACTCCACGAGAAGGGCTTGGAGGAGCCGCTAGCTAACGACGATGAGGGCCCACCCAGCTGCTTCCTTATCTGGTCAAGGCGCTTGAGGAAGTCATGAGCAGTATAGGCCCCTTGGCAGAGGCAGAAGCCCGCAACCTTTCCTCAGCGGCGTTAACGCGCGTCTTCAGCCACCTCCATCTCCGTGATCCTTCCACCCACCTCGACGAGCTGCTGGAGCCTGTGGACACCGAGCACTGCGCAGCTACTGCCGAAGCCGTGAAGGGTCAGGTGGAGGCCTCGCCGAAGAGGTTCCATGCCTTCGATCCTGTGCCCTCAACTGGCGGTGCTGCTGATCCTACAACTCCGATGGGTGGTGCAGGTGAGGGCAACGCCGCTATGGGAGAAGCATCCCTTGCGGGCGACGGCGGCGTTCGGGGATGACGAGATGACATGCTAGCGGCTCCTTTCCTGCTTAGCTCCTGCGATATGCACCATGCCTCGTGGAGGCGTTTAAACTTGCGTTTGGTATCGGAAGAACAATATGTCTTGTAATATTTCCTTGAGATTTTGCGATTTCCTTCCCATTTGCTTTACGTTCTATGTCGGCAGGGCCCGAACCCGCGCATACCTCAGCCGCCGTTGGGTCGTTCGGATCACCAGGACGAGCCCAAGGGGTGAGGGGCTACGTGGCCAGTTCGGCTCCTGAGTCCCTATGCTCAGGAGGCCCCCTTAACATGCAAACATCTTACATAAAGGAGATGCGGGAGTAGGCCTAGTGTTCTACGTCGGCAGGGCCCGACCCCGCGCATACCTCAGCCGCCATTGGACCGTCCAGATCACCAGGACGGACCAAGGAGTGAGGGGCTACATAGCCAGTTAGGCTCCTGAGTCGCGATGCAAAGGAGTCCCCCTTGATGCGCAAACAACTTTAGAAAGGAGATGTGGGAGTAGGCCTAGTGTTCTATGTCGGCAGGGCCCGACCCCGCGCATACCTTAGCTTCCATTGGACCGTCCGGATCACCAGGACGGGCCAAGGAGTGACAGGCTACATGGCCAGTTAGGCTCCTGAGTCGCGATGTTCAGGAGTCCCCCTTGATGTTCAAACGACCTTCATACCTTGGCTCCGCTTGGGAGGAGGCGCGGTGACTAGGTCCGAGGGACCTGGAAGGGTGGGTGAGGGCTCCCTCTAAGTGGAGCCCCCGGGGCATGTACAGCCCTGACCTGACATGTGGCTTGCACGGCAGGGCTAGACGAGGTGTGTCTGGGCACCCGTGAGCCAGCACGGGACTCACGAGGCCCTACCTCAAGGCGGGTTGCCTGGTCTTGGTTCTTTTTGACTATGGTGGCCCTGCGAGATGGTTAGGCAACCTGCACCGAACGAATCTCCTGAGGTTATCACACGAGAAGGCCAAGCACCAATGACCCCAGGAGGTGACGTGAACTTGACCTTCCCACCAGATAGAGCTCAGCCGTTGGATTTATCGATGTTGCAGGGACGGACCCGAGCACAGACGCCGTGCCTAGCCTTCTTATGCGAAGGATCCTAAAGAAAGACGATCGGCGTGCGGCTCCCATGGTGGGTGATAATCAAGCAGGTAATGACTATAGATAGCTTATGCATGGAAAGCAGACTAGCTTAGGTAAATGCAAGAACGATACATGCCACTTGGTCGGACCCGAGCGGCTTGGGGATGATGCAGCCCGATGGGCACCCCCAGCAGGGTAAGCTAAAGATGCAAGAGGATACACGCCGCAGGGACAGGCCCATGCGACCTGGGAATAATGCAACCCGAGGGGCGCTCCCAGATGAATGAACTTGGAAAATGTCACCTAGTTTTGTTGTCGAAGGAGCGTTGGGGTAGCTGAGGGCGCGTGTCGTGGTTCTAAGTCTGACAGTAGTGTAGGGGGGTAAGTATGGAGAGGCAAGATCTTAGCTATGGAGAAGTTGTAAGCACACAAGATTTACGAGTTCAGGCCCTTCTCAGAGGAAGTAATAGCCCTACGTCTCGGAGCCCTAAGGCGGTCGACCGGATTATGTGAGTATGAATTACAGAGGTGCGAACCCTTGTCTCGGAGGAGGGGGTGGCTTATATAGAGTGCGCCAGGACCCCGGCCAGCCCACGTTACAAAGGGTTCAATGTACATTAAGGTAGGGCGTTATTGGTAACGCTAGTAATAAAGTGCTATGATGACCATTAAAGCTACTTAATGACCGACCGTTAGCATGCTGAGTGACTTTAGGTCTCCTGGCCGTCGAGTGGTTGGATCTTGGTCGAGTGATTGCTTCTTGGTCGAGTGTCTTCGAGTCTGTCGAGTGGAACACCTCCAAGTCGATTGAAAGGTGATTTCTTCTAGAGATGTCCTTGGGTAGGGCAGTTAGGACAGGTCCATGACCCTACCCTAGGTATATAGCTTCATCATTAGCCCCCGAATAGATCGAGGTTTGAGTGGGGAAGGAGTTGAGAACTTCTCGGACTCGTTTTTCATGCCGTGAGCATATCTTGTTTCGGATCAACGGACCTGAGTGATGACAGCAACTTCCTTTTCAGTCGCCTTGATCCATTCTTAATTCTTCGTCGAGTGAGTTTCTTTACTTGTAAGGCTCCGAGTGACGGTGCAGAGGAGATCTTTGGTCTGACAAGTTGTTTGCTGCCCGCAGATTTCGTGGGATCCGAATTTTGGGAAGCGCGGGGGACGGGGGAGGCCACAGTAATCGAATGGGATAGAGCGGAGCTGCCTCGATTCCTGCGCCGCCTTTTTCGCCACGTATCGCGCGCGCGATCGTTACAGGATTTGACAGAGCCACCTGGGCCTACCCGTCAGCCACTCGGAAGCGGCCTCATATAAGGCGTTGGACCGGAGTCTCCCGAACAGTGCGTTCCCATTTCCTCTTCTACACTTCACGCCCCTCCGCTACGCTCGCTCTCGCCCCAGCATCACCGCTCCGTACGCGTCTCGCCGGCAACAATGGGGAAGGAGAAGACGGCGGCTCTGGAGCGGGCAAAGAAGGCGATGGCGAGGTCGAAGGGGAAGGCGACCAGCCGGGGCGGATCTTCCTCGCGGACCGGCCTACCGAAGGGCTGGATCCAGGGCGACTGGATCCACTCGAGGATCACCCAAGAAGACCTCGATGACCTGGCGCGGCTTCCCCCATGACTCGGCGCGGCTTCCAAGGAAGGAATCTGAGACCCAACCTCGGGAGGGTGAGCGTGTTCTTCTTGCCACCCACGTCGACCGTGGATTTTCCTTGCCTCCTCACCCTTCCTTTCGAGGGTTTCTGAACTTCTTTGGGGCACAACTCCACCATTTTACCCCCAAATCAATCGTTTATCTCCCCGCTTTCCTTTCTTTGTGTGAGAATTTCCTGGGTTGCCGGCCTCACTGGGGTCTTTTCAAGCATATTTTCACATGTCGCTCCCAGACAGTGAAAAAGGCTAATCCGAGTGACGAGAGGACCCAAGTGATCCAGATGTGTGAGGATCTTGGCATCCAGACGAGAGGGAAAAGCTCCTTTCCGGCCATGATTCTTCCTGACTCAGTTCACAGATGGCAGTCGACCTGGTTTTACTGTAAAGACCAGTCGACGCCAGGGCAATCGACTGGCCTCCCTCCCTTTACCATGGACTCAGTGGAGAAACCCTCCCCTTTGAAGGTGCTCCCGGAGGAGAAGGCGCACATGAAGGTGTTGGTCAATCGAGTGGTCCAGCTTATTCGTGACGGGGTCACTGGTATGGATCTCTTGGAGGTCTTCCTTCAGCAGTGCATCCAGCCTCTTCAAGCTCGAGACCATCGGATGTGGATGTATTCGGGTCTTGAAGACTCCACTCGGATCCACCCGGAGGAGGTCGACGACAACACACTGGAGAAGTGGCTATCAGGCATTACTGGGAACAAGGACAATCCCAAGGGAGCCAGGAGAGTTCCCCCATTCGACCAGTCTCATGCACCAGAGTAGGTCTGATTCTGAGTTTTTGCTTGTAATCTGAATTCACTCGCGCAGCTGCCTATATTGCGTCGACTGACTTTGTTCTCCCTGCTTTCTTTCAGGCCATTATTGAAATGTATTCAATGCCCAATGGGGAGCAAGAGCAAGCACTGGAAGGCGAGGCGAGTGGCGGCGACAGTGGCGAGTGGACTTCCGATGGTGAAGGGGATGGAGGAAGCGACGACTCAAGTGATGGAGAAGAAGTCGAGTCGCCCCCTCGCAGGGAGAGGCGATCCAAGCTCGACCAAGAACAGCCGAGTGCTCGAGACAAGGCAACTACTCAGGTTGGTCAGTCTTCGAAGCGTCCTCGGATCTCTTCACCACCCCCGACTGAGAAGGCGCCAAAGCACCCCAAAGTTGCAGAGCCGAGGACTCGGAAGGCGTTGCCGAAGATCAAGATTGATATCCCCGTCGCCTCCGTGTGAGTGTCTCTCTTTGTATTCACTCGACGCTCCGCGCTGTTTGTTTTTCTTGTTTTAACTGGACGAACTTTGGAATTGTCAGCGCTGCCACTTCCGGGACCTCAGCTTACAGGGATGATGATGAGGTGATGGAGGATGCGGTCACTTCTAATCCGGGTATGATTTCTGCCATACTATCTTTATTCGGTCCATTCAACTGCAATGTGCATCATTGGGTGATGTGATTTTGGCAATTGAACTTTGCACAGCTCCCAACATTATTGACCTCCTTGATGATGATGAAGAGCCCGAGAGGCCTTTGACGAGGAAGAATAGACGAGCTCCTGTAAGTGAGGCGCTACAGTCGACGCCGAGGGCGGAACCAGTCGTTCAGGACACTAGCGACGTCAATCGGGGTTCTGTTACCTTCGCCGAGCCACTGTCGAGTGCCTTGCCTTCTTCGTCGACTGCTCGGGCCCCTGTCGACCCGCCTTCAATTTTTGCGACCCATCATGTCCCAGAGGACGAGGTGAATGCTGCTAGGGAAGCCATACGCCAGGCGGGCATTATGATGGAGAAGATGAAGACGGTGCGGGACGCCAGCCAAGCCGCCTATGATGCCAGCTCGGCTCTCCAGAGCAACGTTCAGGTTAGTTGGCCGCCGCTTGTTCTATTAGGATATGCTATCTGAAGACTCTTTCCAAAAATCTTTTCATCTGTACACCCACTGGGTGTGTCGATTGAATTTTTTGGACTAGTGGGGGCACGCTGAGTGCACCCACTAGGTGTAGTCCCCGAGACTACGGTGGACTGCTGGCAGTCGACTGTAGTCTTTGTATTTTGTCGAATGTATAAAAAGTTTGTCTCTTCCACTCGGTCTGGTTGAGTGGGATGAGAACCGGTGGGGGCGCGCAAAGTGCACCCACTAGGTGTAGTCCCCGAGACTACGGTGGACTGCTGGCAGTCGACTGTAGTCTGAGTTCTACTTTCTCTCTTTCTGCCTTTTTTTGGACTCCACTTCGGCGGGCCGGTCGAGTGGGATCAGAACCGGTGGGGGCAAGCAAAGTGCACCCACTGGGTGTAGTCCCCGAGACTATGGTGGACTGCAGGCAGTCGACCTAGTCTTAGTATTTATTGCCTTTGTTGTTTTCGCTGTAAAATAACTTCTCCCCTTTGATTTTAGAAATCTTGTGATCTTGGAGCTCGCTTTGCTGACTTGGAGAGGCAGCAGATTCAACTGAACCTTGACTTGGAGCTGGCCAGGACAGAGCTGCAAAAGGTCAGAGACGGCGCCGCTGGTAAGACGAGTTTGTCGACTGGTCAGTTTTAGGCTCGAGTACCCTTCTGCAATTTATGAATCAATCGTCATCTCTTTGCAGAAAACTGAGAGAAGCTCTGGCGAAGAAGGATGAGGATGTGGCTGCTGCTCGTAAGGAGGCTGACGATAGGACCGCTCTGGCCGAACAGAAGCTAGCTTCGGTCGGCCAGTTGGAAGAAGAGAATACCAGGCTGAAGACCGCTCTGAATGACTCCAACAAGGAGTGCTCGCGCTGGAAGAAGGCGAATCTCGTCCAGGGCGAGAAAATGGAAAGCATTGCTCGCAGGAGGGATGATCTGGAGAGCTATCTGAGAAGTCTTGCCAAGAAGTTGTTCATCAAGCTTGAAGGTGCACATTCTGTTCCAACTGATTTTTTTTGTGTCGACTCAGTGTACGAAAATTGACTTATCCTTGGATCGTGAATGCATAGTTTTGCCAGAACTTTGAAGAGGAGACTGGGCGGATCGAACCAGGTTCGGATCCAATCAACTCTCCCATGAAAGATGTAACTTCCATGAATCTGCTCCGTTTGGAATCTCGCATCGACAGTGCCGTGGACTACTTGGCTCGACTGAAGGTCGCCATGTCATGGATCGACCCGGCAATTTTGGCCAAAGGCCACACTCCAAAACAATCTTGAGTCTCTGATGACTCGACTTAACGGAATCCTTGACCGAGTGCTGGAGTGGAAGAAGTCCTCTGCTCGGTGTGGCGTTGATGTAGCTCTGTCTTTGGTTCGTGTCCACTGCAAGGAGGTGCGACAAGATAAGCTGGCCGCAATCAAGGTCGGCAACACCCAGAAGCACGACTTCCGAACTTTTATGGAGACTTACATTGCTGCCGCCACTTGGATTGCCGATTGTGTCGACCTGGATTTATACTGGTTCGGGCCACCGATGTGGTGTAATACCCTACTCCAGTGTGGTGTGGTGGATTGCCTCTTGGGACGAGGATGAACAGTTACAAGGGAAGAACAGCCTCCTAAGGAGAGGTGCTCTTGTGCTTGGTGAGTTTGTGTGGTGGCCTTGGTGGAATGGATCCGGTCCAAGATAATCTCTCCTCTCTCCCTACGGTGGAGGCTAGCCTATATAACAAGGCCCGGCTCCTCTTCCCAAATATTAGGCGGGATGGGATCCCACAACGGCCAATTCGAAAGGGGACAACTAGTACAAGCTATCCTGACAAAAGATGGTCTTCGCCTGCCAAAGGCTCTTATGATGACGCCATCTTGGGCTCCACGGTGACCTCCGTCATGACGTCCTACTAGTCTTGGTCTTGTTGCACCGATATGGAAACCTTTGCTTGATGCCTCGGGACTCCGTGCCTACGCTTCCCTCTTTAGCACCAAAGGGGAAACGAGGACACTACGCGCGCTGGTGCCCGCCTGACCCTGGTCGTCATGGCTTGTGTCACAGGAACCTCGTGAGGTACCCCTTGCCTTGATCTCTCCGCCCCTCGCGAGCCATTTTGGTGAGGCCACACCCGAGGAGGTCTTACATCGTCCGCCTCGTGAGGCTTGGCCCCTCGCGAGGGTCTTGAGTGTTTGCTGGTGAAGATGGGCTGTACAGGGCCGCTGGTGGAGTCACGCCGTGGGCCGCAGGAAGGCAAGTCGGGGGACCCCCGTTCCGAAGACGCCGACAACAGATACTTTAGAATCAACAATATAAGATCTGAATTTATCACAGAAAAACATAACTGCTAAAAATTCCTTTTCAGTAGTAGCATAATTTAGTTGAGAAGGGATAACATTTAATTTTTTTATCAACTCTTTATCCTAGAACAGTACCAACATCATAATCACTAGGATCACACATAATTTCTAAAGGCAAGTTCCGGTCAGGTGGTTGTACTAGAGGTGCAGAAGTTAAGGCTTTCTTGAGTGTTTCAAAGGATTCTACACAATCATCATAAAAAACAAATGGAATATCCTTTTGTCAAAGATTTGTAAGAGGCCTAGAAATTTTAGAGAAGTCTTTAATAAACCTCCTATAGAAACTAGCATGACCAAGGAAACTACGAATACCTTTAATATCTTTAGGACATGGCATTTTCTCAATTGCGTCAACTTTAGCTTTATCCACCTCAATACCTCATTCATAAATTTTATGCCCCAAGAAAATACCTTCATTAACCACAAAGTGGCACTTCTCCCAATTCAAGACAAGTTTAGTTTGCTCACATCCCTGCAAAACTCGATCAAGGTTGCTTAATAAATCATCGAAAGAAGTTCCGTAAACAGAAAAATCATCCATGAAAACCTCAACAACCTTTTCACAAATATCAGAGAATATAGTCCTCGTACATCTTTGAAAGGGAGCAAGTGCATTGCATAAACCAAAAGGCATACGTCTATAAGCATAAGTTCCAAAAGGGCAAGTAAAGGTGGTTTTCTCTTGATCAGGTTGTGAAACAGGTATTTGAGGAAAACCAGAATATCCATCAAGGAAGCAAATGTGTGTGTGCTTAGATAGTCTTTCTAGCATTTGATCAATAAAAGGCAAAGGGTAATGATCTTTTCTAGTTGCTTTACCATTCTATAGCCAGTAACAATTCTTTGTGGAATGAGTTCATTTTTATCATTAGGAACAATAGTAATACCTCCCTTCTTAGGGACACGATGAACGAAACTTACCCATCTACTATCAGCTATGGGATAGATTATACCTACTTTAAGAAGCTTTAAAATTTCAGTTCTTACCACTTCTTTGATCTTAGGATTCAAACGTCATTGGTGATAAATAACAGGTTTAGCATCAGGTTCCATATTAATCTTGTGATCACATAGAGTGGGACTAATGCCCTCAAGATCATCAAGAGTATACCCAATAGTAGCTCGGTGCTTCTTCAGAATTTTCAATAATCTTTTCTTCTTCATGTTCTAAAACGTCAGCACTAATAATAACATGATATAGCTTTTTCTCATCAAGATAAGCATATTTCAAAGTGTCTGGCAATTGTATTAATTCAAACACGGGATCACCCTTAGGTGGAGGAGGAGCTCCTAGAGTTTTAATAGGAAAATTGTGTTTGAGCAGAGTTCGTTGTTCAAAGATGATTTTATCAATTTCATTTTCTTTCATGCATATGCATATCATTTTCATGGTCTAGCAAATATTGTTCTAGTGGATCAGTAGGAGGCACGACAACAGAAGCAAGACCAATTATTTCATCCTTGCCAGGTAATTCTTTCTTCTAACGTTTTGTACTAAACTTAGAAAAATTAAACTCAGGAGACTCCTCACCAAAACTAACACCAACAGTTTTTTCTCACAATCTATTTTAGCATTAACGATGTTCAAGAAATTTATACCAAAAATAATTGGACAAAAGTCATCTTGTGGGGAACCAAGAACTAGAAAATCAGTAGGGTATTTTACTTTCCCACACAAGACTTCAACATCTCTAACAACCCCAAGTGGTGTGATGGTGCCTCTATTAGCAAGTTTAATAGTAACATCTATGTCTTCTATTTCGGCGGGTGCTATATCATCCATAATTTCTTGATATAAGGTAAAAGGAATAGCACTCATGCTAGCACCTAAATCACGTAAACCATGATAACAGTGATCTCCTATTTTGACTGAGACAACATGCATGCCGAGAACATGTCTATGTTTATTTTTTTCATCGGGTTTGGCAATTCTAGCAGCTTCATCACAGAAGTAAATAACATGCCCATTAATATTTTCTACCAAGATATCTTTAACCATAGCAACACTAGGTTCTCTTTGATTTGTTCTGAAGGTCTAGGTGCTTTGATATTACTTTTGCGGACCACAGTTGAAACCTTAGCATGTTCCTTTATCCTAACAGGGAAAGGTGGTTTTTAAATATAAGCAGTAGCAACAACTGGATCAACATTGTAAATAATAGTTTCTTCTTTATCTATTACCGGTTATTTAATGTATTCTTTAATAGGGGATGATATTTAAACCACTTCTCCTTAGGGAGATCAAAATGAGTAGCAAATGATTCATAGAAACAGGCTACAACT
This sequence comes from Triticum dicoccoides, assembly GCF_002162155.2. Classification (NCBI taxonomy): domain Eukaryota; kingdom Viridiplantae; phylum Streptophyta; class Magnoliopsida; order Poales; family Poaceae; genus Triticum; species Triticum dicoccoides. Next base: position 347,582,585 of record NC_041392.1, read on the forward strand.
CAGAGTCAAGTCCATATTTAGTGCTAAACTTGTGAAAGGCATCAGTATTCATAAAAGATTTAACACAATGAAACTAAAGCTTAATACCTAACTCTTTACCTTCATCAAGCTCCCAATCTTCAGAATTGCGTTTAATTCTTTCTAAAAGACCCCACCTGAATTCAATAGTCTTCTTCATAAAAGAACCAGCACAAGAAGTATCGAGCATGGATCGATCATCATGAGAAAGCCGAGCATAAAAATTCTGGATAATAATTTCTCTTTAGAGCTCATGATTGCGCCATGAATATAACATTGACTTA